>NW_007252896.1:530253-552621 GCF_000164805.1 Carlito syrichta | reverse complement strand
CCGCGGGCTCAGGCAATCCACTCACCTCAGTCTCCCAAAGGCGCGGGATTACAGGCTGAGCCACCGAGCCCGGCTCAATCAAAGTTTTTATCTGGAAGTTCTGAGAAGGTTGTGTCACAATTTGTAGCAGAAATGTCCTGAATTGTGGCAAACAAGTGACTGATTCTTCTACCATGACAATACAACTGCCCACGCTGTACTGCGTGTTCGGCCGTTTTTGACCCCAAAGGCATGACCCCATGCTCCACCTTCCCTATTCACCTGATCTCGCCCTGAGTGGCTTTTTTTTTTTTTTTTTTCTTTCCCAGATACAAAAAGTCCTCAGAGGGAAACATTTTGCTGATGTGGAAAAGGCGAAACCAAAAATGGCAGAAGCACTAAAGGCAAAAGGCATCGATGAGTTCCAAAACTGTTTTGAGCAGTGGAAAAAGCATTTCAATAGGTGTATTGCATCAAATGGAGAATACTTTGAAGGTGACTTAAGTTTAAGCTTGCAAGAATAAATACACAATTTTTTATAAATAAATTCCATTTTGGGGGGAATCTCCCCTCATATTTTTGTGTTTAATTTTGTCAATTTGCTAGGCAAATTCATTAATTTTTTTTTTTGAGTTGGAGTCTCACTCTATTGCCCAGGCTGGAGTGCAGTGGCACACTCACGGCCACCCCAGCGTTGACCTGCTGGGCTCCAGCGATCCGTCTGCCTCAGCCTTCCAAGCAGCTGGGTGCGCACTACCACACCCAGCTAATTTTTAAATTTTTTGTAGAGACAAGGTCTCGCCAAGTTGCCCAGACTGGTCTTGAACCCTTGGGCTTAGGCAATCCACTCGCCTCTGCCTCCTAAAGTACTGGGATTACAGGCTGAGCCACTGAGCCCAGCTGATTTTTTTTAAAAATCTATATTCTCTTGATCACTACAGCTTTCTCAAGGCCCATGACAATATACTGAAGGATTCAATTGGATCAGCTCCAGGAGACACCAAATTTGTGCCTCACAGATTGTTTTTTTAGCTGGAAACACCAAGCCCCTCTGGCTGCTGAAAAACAGAGTCCCACAGAGCACAGTATTACAGGCAGAATCTGAATTCACGAGGTACATTTTCTTTCAGAACCATTATTGCTTAGAGGAGATAATTAGTGAGAACGAGTCACTATTGCATAGGACAGTTAGCAGGAAATGTCACAAATATCCAAGCAGTGGAATGAAAACTAGGGAAATAAGCATGGACAAGAAGTGAAGAATAACAGCCAAGGCCAGGTCGAGGGGCCAGCTGGCCATCTCCTCTACCGCTAGCTGCTCGGGTGGTAGAAGTGTTTCCTAAGGCAATTCATTTGTTCAGTCAGCATTACTGAATTCCCCCAATGTGGCAGGCACCATGCTAGGCACCAGCAATGCAAAAATGAAGATGAGACATAGTTCTTGTCCTTGAGAGATTTCGTCCATTTTAACTTCATTCATCCATTCATTCAATAAATATTTATTTAGTGAGACTCTGTGCTAGGAACTGTTCTAGTAAACAGAATGAAGGCCCTGCTCTTAAGGAACTTGGATTCTGGCTATGAGACAGACCAGAGGCAGGCAATACATCAATTAGTATAAGTCATGTTGTCCTTCTATGGGAGAGACAGTGAGACAAATCATTATATCAGTTCAGAAGGATTAGCAAAGTGCTTTGGGATCAGAGCAGATAGCAGCCAACTCTGCTTGTAGAACTCACAGAGGACTTCATAGAGGAAGTGACAGGATGAGCCACAGATGTCTTTTGAGCTCATATCAGTAGTGTTACTGCCAATATTGGGTGGGCAGAAATGTTCCAGATTGAGATGGCTTAAGGCTAATGCTAAAATAACTTCATAGTATGGCTTAGGGGAAAGAATGTTGAATTCCAGCTGTGCCAGGTACAGGATATGTGATCTGGGAAGAGTCAGTACCTCTGTTGCCCAGCTGTAAAGTGGCAGAAATCATAACAACCTTGTAGGGTCACTCTGAGCATTAAGGGCTACCTGCACCTAGGGCGCTATAAATGGCATCTGTAATTACAAAGAGCTCAGTGAATAACTGCTGAATGAATGAATATAAATATTTTCTCTATATGGTAAATAGTTTTCATTTTTCAATGGGGTTGGGACCAGATGGATGTCTGGGAATAAGGAATGCCTTTTTTCTAAGCTCATGACTTCAGGGACTTCATGGAGAGGGTGTATATGTCGTTTTAACTTCATTCATCCATTCAATAAATATTTATTTAGTGAGACTCTGTGCTAAGAACTGTTCTAGTAAACAAAATAAAGGCCCTGCTCTTAAGGAACTTGGATTCTGGCTAAGATGGCCTCTCAGACTAGGGTGATGATGTGGATGTGGTGAGAGATGGTTGGATCTGGGATCCATTCACAAGGTAGAACCCAAAGGATTTTCTGATGGATGAGATGGGAATGGAGAAAAAGAGATATCAAGGATGACTGCAGGTTTAGGTCTGAGCAGGGAGGTACCATTAGCTAAGATAAGGTTTAGGGGAAAGATGAAGTGTGTAGTCCAAGACACATTCACGTTGAGAAGCCAACTGAACATCCAGGTTGGCTGTGTAAGCCTGGAGCTCAGGGCATCCTAGGGTTGGAAGGATAGGTAGATAGATGACATTTAAAGCTATGGCGCTGGATGGGATCACTTAAGGCGGGAGTGTCCATAGGGCACGGAGGGTTGAACCTGAAGGCAACCCAAAGTTAGAGACAGGGGAGGAGAAAGATCAGCAACAGATAACAGAACACACAAAACAGGGCAATTCCAGATGCTATTCTGTTTCTCCGTCCTGTGTCTCCAGGACCAGAGAGGGCCTCCATCATCCAGTTCTTTTTTTTTCTTTTCTTTTCAGTGGTCCTTCAGATTCCCTGAGACAAGCTGGACTCATCTAAATTAGAAAATACTCCAGGTGCAACTCAATAATAGCACCATTCCAAGTGAACTATCATGATCCCCATGGTTTCCCACTGTCCTTGAAACTCTGGTGACCTTCAGTCCCGATCACCATTCTTATCCCCGTGGAGAGGGGTCGAAGCAGGGCCTGATTGGCAGTGCTTCTGGCTGCATTAGAAATTAAGAGGAGTTAGAACCAGCCAAACTGGTGTGGTGGCTACCACAAGTACGTCATTAACAAAGAAAATGTATGTTTAGAAGTAATTGCAAAGGCATTTTAATAATTTTAAACTATTAGGAGTTAATGGGCAGTATGTGACAAGTGTGAAATGCAACCATCATACTTTTGTGGCAGACACACCACTTCTTTTTCTAAATCAAGTCTGAATCCCAGCCCCTACTGACTAATCCTAATGTGAAGAGGCCTCAGTTTACCTTGACTGACACAGGAGCTCACATGGAACCTCTCAAACCTAGCAATATTGACCAAGAACATGATGATTATTGAATATCAAAACTGGCTTTAGTCATTTTCATCATCATATGAGAAGTCCTGTCCCCTTCTCAGGACACTGCATGGGAAACCAGAAAGACCTTGTGAGGGAACCAGTGGGAACCCAAACACATTCTCTAAAAGTGAGACTTTCTCAGCCTACTGTTCAAGGGCGTATGTTGACATGATTGTTGTTAAGACCATCATGTGAAACTCTAGGAGAGAAAGCTGTGTGAAAGGCAAACCCTAGGGGAAGGGAAGCTCTTTTTCCCTCCTCCTTCCTCACCAGCCAGTTGCAGAGCCACCAATGCTGCCCACCCTCCCTGATATGAGGTCATAGGTCACCCTGTACAGCCTTCCCACTCCTGGCCCAGAGACCCTACCTGCCCCCTCCAGACAACTCAGATAGTTGTTTATTTGTTTGTGCAAAGGCTTTTTGGAAACAAAGTCATGTTAAAATTCTGCCCTGTCTGCAGGGGATGCCTTGGATCTCTGGGACTCTTAAGAGTTTGCCGTCTTGAGGGGGTGGAGAGAAGAGGAGGTGAGGGAGAATGACTTTTTGGGTTTTTTCTCTTTTAAAAGCAGTAGGAATAAAACACAAAACAATAACTCTCTAAATTACCCTGCCAGCACAGAAGACTCTCCCATTTTCAAGCCACAAAATACATGTTCCTGTAAAATGTTTTATTACGGAAAGTTAGCGGACAATGGTGTCCTGAATCTCCATGTAACATCACCCTCACAACAGCCATCAGCTCAGGGTCAGTCTTGCCTTTCCTGTCTCCATGTACCACCTCCTCCTCATTATTTTGAAACAAATCCAAGACTTTACTTCATTTTATCCATAATTTTTCATTAGATATATTTAAAAGACAAAGACTCTAAAAATACCCACAATACTATGACCACTCCTAAAAAATAATAATTGCTTCATTATCAAATATCCAGTCAGTGTCAGATGATACCTTTCTCCGTAAATGTAATAAGTGACTTAAAAAATGCTACATGGTTTGAACGAGGAGTCAAGATTCACTGTTGTAATTGCTTAACGTGTGCTTTTATTTTTTATTTTTATTTTAGAGTTGTGGGGTACAACTGCGAGTTTGCTACATGAGCAGGCTGCATGCAGGTGAAGTTTGGGCTTTTAGCTGTCCCTCTCACCTCCTGACAGTGGACCAGGTACCCAGTGTGTTGCCACGTGCCCGTCTTCCTCCTCTCTCCCTCCCTTCCCTAGCCATGCTCTGGGACTGCTGATCTCACCCTAGTGCTAAGGTGACTGGTGGTTAACATGTTTTTAAAGTTTCCTTTAATGTGTAGTTTTCACTTCCAACCTTTTTTTTTTTGCAATTTAATTACTGAAGAAACCAAGTGGTTTGTCCTGTAGAGTTTCCCACAGCCTGGGTTTTGTTGGTTGCATCCCCATGGTATATGTAATTGAACTTATTCACCTGTCCACTAACCAATAAATTGGCAGTTGGATTTAGATCAAATTCAGGTTTGATTTCGGGGGCAAGATTACTTTATAGGTGCTGTGTCCTTCCTTCCATCCGGAGGTACATGATATCTCATTGTCTTGTGACATAAATACTATTGTTGATGAATGCTAGGTCTGTATTAATACATTAGCAGCGTTGGTGATAATCTAATTCTATCGTTCTTCTTTAAATTTGTTGAGACATTTCTTGCTCTGTTGCTCAGGCTGGAGTGCAGTGATGCAATCACAGTTCACCACAGCCTCAAACTCCTGAGCTCAAAGGATCCTCCCGCCTCAGGCTCTTGAGTAACTAGGACTACAGATGTGTTCCACCATGCCTGGCTTTTTTTTTTTTTTTTTTTTTTTTTTTAATAGAGATATGATCTTACTATGTTGTCCAGGCTGGTCTCCAGCTCCTGACCTCAAGTGATCCTCCCACCCTGGCTTCCCAAAGTGCTGGGGTTACAGTGTTAGCCACCATACATGGCCTTGAAATTCTTTTTTAAAGAAAAAATATTTCTCATCTGTTATCTGGTTAGCCAGTGGTACAGTCTATAATAAAGGCAGGATAAATGTTTGCATATTTTCCTTGATTTTAATAATTTTTAATAATTAAAACTATTTTATTTGATAATTAATTTTCAGAATAATGATTTGGCTTTTCAGTATATTCTAAAAGTGACCAAGTAGTTTTTTAAAAAGTAATTTTTTTAAACTGATACATAATAGGTGTACATATTTTCAGTGTACATGTGATAATTTAATACATTCATATCAAGTAGTTTTTATTAGTTTGCCTTTTAGTATTGTTATAAACTCATAATCATTTGGTATATTTCAATCCACTGTAATTATTATTCTTATTGATGTTCATAATATCCCACCTTTGGTTAGTGGAAACTTCTTCAGGTTGGATTCTAAGAGCTTCCTGGGTATATAGTATACTATATTTCAGGCTCATCTTGTACCATACTAGTTTTTAATGAAATGAGGTCTATCTTTGATGGCCTCAAATCAAGGCCAAGAGTGGCCCTCTTGTAACAATGCGTTATTAAGGAGTAAGTAGAGGAAGAAAAGCTTGGTTCCTGCTTAAGAACTGCAGACCCCATTGCCTGCTCTTCTACCATAGTTCTGCACAACAGTGCACAGACAAAAACTCACTGGCTAAATGGGGACCACAGAAATCTCTGGAACAGTTTTTGAGCAGGCTGATGTCTCCTGATTCTCAACCCTAGATTGAAGAATGCATCTGGAAGCTGAGGCCAAATTGTGGGCCTCTTATTTCTCCAACCAACATAGCAATGTATACAAAACCTCTGAACCCATTGTAATAATCAATGTCATTAATGTCTTTTAAATCCCAGTGGCAGGAGGATTCATAGGTTTGCCTTAAATTCCCATTGTTGGTGGAACAAAAAAATGCAAAACAGAATAGGAGGCAGGCCCAGGACAGACTTTTCCCAAAAAGTGGTATAAAAGCACAGCTTAATACATAGCCTTGTCTCTGACCAATCAGATGTCTTCCTCCTAAGGGAATGAGCAAGTAAACAGCTGGAGAGAACAAGAATTGTTTATTGTAGTGCTCTACCTCGATGGTGTAGGGGAGGATCACGGGCAGTTAGTCAGGAGAATGAGAGCAAGGAAGGAGGTCTGTGAGGTGCTGCTTGGCTCAGAACTCCCTGGTGCCAGGAGCTGAATGCATTGGAGCAAAGATGGGGAGAGGAAGAGTGCTGTCTGTGGAGCGGGCTATAGTGGAAGCTGGTGAGAAGGTTATTGCGAAACAAGGCACATTCTTGGTCTAAAATCTGTTAATATGAACCTAAGGAGGGAGAGTGGGTTCAGGGATATGACAAAGTAAAAAGAGGCAAGGGAGGCCATAGACTGAATACACAGAGGCAGAGGCCATCATTTTGACAACAGTGGAAATAAAAGGGGGTGCTCGCTTTGATGGGGAAGGTGGGGACATAGGACAGGAGACCATGGGTGGAGCACCACTAAGCTTAAGTGCAAGACACTGATCACCAGCGAGGTGATTAAAAAGGGACTTTCAATTAATAAATTTCAACTCATAAAGAATAGGATAGCCGGGCTCGGTGGCTCAGCCTATAATCCCAGCACTTTGGGAGGCCGAGGTGAGTAGATTGCCTGAGCCCACGGGTTCAAGACCCACCCGGGCAACTTGGTGAGACCTAGTCTCTACAATAAAAAAAAAAAATTAGCCGGGCATGGTAGCACACCTATAATTTCGGCCTGTAATCCCGCGCCTTTGGGAGGCTGAGGTGAGTGAATGTCTGAGCCCGCGGGTTCGAGACCCGGTTCGAGACCCGCCTGGGCAACGAGACCTCATCTCTACGATAAATAAAAAAATCAGCCGGGTGTGGTAGCGCGCGCCTGTAATTCTGGCTACTTGGAAGGCTGAGGCGGAAGGATCACCGGAGCCCAGCGAGTCGAGGCTGCAGAGGCCGGGAGTGTGCCACTGCACTCCAGTCTGGGCGACAGATGAGACTCCAACTCTAAAAAATAAAATAATAAAATAAAATAAATAATAATAATAAAGAATAGGATAAATGGACCCCCATGTATCTACTGCCCATTTACATATGGCCAATCTTGCTTCATCTGTTCACCCTCCACAAACAGTTCCCCTCACCTTCGTCTTCATCCCTGCTGTCTACTTCAAAACAAATTTAGACATTACATCATCTCAACTGTAAGTACTTTGATATCTTTGTTAGATAAGAACCTCATTCTTCCCCCCCACAACCATAAAACCAATATTATACCTTAAAATTAACAACAATTCTTTGTCATCTGATCTGTAAGCATTGTTCAATTTTCCATTGTTGTATCTTAAATGTGCTTTTTCTATTAGTTTATTCCAATCAGGATCCAAAAAAGGTCCTTCCACTGCATTTGGTCGATGTGACTTTTAATCTATAACACTTGCCTTCCATTTTGTTTTTGTTGTTTATTTGTTGAAGAGCCCGATCTTTGGTCCTATAGATTTCCACATTTTGGATTTGTCTGATTGCATTCCTGTGATGGTGTTTAATTTGTTCCTCTATTCCCTGTATTTCCCATAGATTTTTATATCTAGAGGTGTGATCTAATTCAAGGTCAGTTTTGTTTTTGTTTTTTTCTTTTTTTGCAAATCACCTTCACTGGAAGTGGTGGTGAATTTCTATTGCCTTCCCTCAGGAAGTACATAATATCCAAATTCTCTCTCTTTTTGTCACTGCTCAGGCTCAGTTGCTGCCAGCCTGATCCAGCCAATATGAAGTTCACCATCAGCCTGTCACCTAATGCTTCCCATAAACATTTTTTTTTAAGACTTGCAAAGTAGTTATTTTTTTTTAAAGATTCTATCATTTCTTCTGCATTTACACAATGGAATTGCTCTATCAAAAATGATTTCCTACCACTGACTATTTGGTTTATTTGAAATGCAGTTTGTGCAGCAGTTTGTTTCTTTTCTTTAAATTTTCAAACTAAATGCTTCTTGATTTCTTTTTAAAACACGAATTGTATTTTCATAATTGTGTGTGTCATGGGTGAGCCTTGAAGTTGCCAGTGTTCCTTATGAGAAGTACAAGCCCCCATTCAGCTCGGGTGTTAGCCACAGCCCCACTATTACCTTATTCTTTTCTGGTGAATAACAGTGTTTGCATTAGCAGTTGCACCGCTATTTCTGTCGCAGTGAATCTGTCTGTTTTTCATGTGGGTGGAAGTGTAGTGTTTAGATTTAATGAAGCTATCACAAATTGATATAACAGGTTTCAAATATCATGAGGTTATAAGGAAAAATTATTTAAAATAACTATTTAGAAAATGGTAACAGTACACCATGAACTCATAATAATTCTGAATATAACTTTTCCCTAACTAAACATGTTAAATAATTAATTAATACACATTTTAATATATTTCAGTATTTAATATATTTAAATGATATACTTAAGGTGATATTTATCTAAAGAATACTGTTCCCATAATTCATATTTTAACCTCATTATTTCTGTTTCTTCCATTTTAAATTTGGTCATTCATCAACATGCCTTGGTTACAATTAAATCTGGGCTTGTAAACCAAGTAGAAATTTGAGGTAATTCCTGCAATAACCAGAATTAACCAGCCAATTTCAAAATTTCTCTTAACCTAGGAATTAAGAAGTCATATGATATTAGAAATAGAACTCTCTCTGAACAGTTGTAATCAAACTCCAAAGAAATGTTGCCCTTCCATTTCCCTGAAGGATGTCATCACATATAAGACAGACATCAAGGGCTGGGAGTCAAGAAAATGCTGGGTGGGGTGTGGTGTAGTTGCTCTGAAGGTTCTTTGCCTTCAGCACAGAGAAGAATTTCAGAGCGAGTCCAAAGCATAGTTTAAGAAAGAATTTATTAGAAATAAAAAGACAAGCTCAAGGAAGAGCATGGACACCTTAAGAGAGGGCACATGCTTGGCTTTTTCAAGAAGTTTTATATACTTTTCCACAATAGTTAAGCAAACCATGAGCTTAAGAGCAGAGGGCTGCAGGTATTTGATCATGAGTCTTAGTTACCGTCTCTCAACCTTCTAAGGTTACAAGGACCTTCTAAATAATGGAAATTACTGTCTAACTAGATTTGAGCTTTTCTTAGAACATTATGGCTATGTTTTGGATAATTTTCTATTGTTTCTGTAATTTACCGCACTGGCTGTTCCACATTCTAACCCACAAGGTGGTCAGGTTTGATATGCCTGGTCAGGTGAAAGTCCTGCATGGACAAGAAAGATATCTGAATGCTTACCCTGTTGTAAATTAGACCTGCCTAAGAAAACCTGCCTAACTACTTCCAAACTATGTTAACTACGCCTGTCTTATTGGGAGCAATGAGCAGGAGTAGGTCGAGATAGCAGGCCTGAGAGCCAAGGACGAAAGACAGTGGACCCAAGAAGGAGAAAGGGGTTGCAGTCTATAGTGGCTGAAAACCATGCTGGGTGGAAGGTGATCAGGGGGTTATTTTTCCACCAACTGGATGTGGAAACCACAAAACCTGCCCAGTGCCCTGCAGGGAGGGTCTGCATGTGGGGCTCTGTTGGCCTTATACACCTGCACACTGCAAAAGTGAAGGTGGAGCCAAGTCAAGAAGGGGAAAACGAATGTGTGCATTCATGCAACAGACTTTGCAGCAACACATGGGTGTCAGGTAGGTCACTGTTTCAGGCACTATGAGACTGCATACCACACCCCCTCACTGACTTGCCTTAATAGACACTAGACCACTGGCTGTGCCCAGTCTACAACTCTCCTTTCGGCTCTCTCCAACCCTGGGCCTTCTGTTCTGATCAGAGCACTTAGCCTCTTAATCGACAGAGAACATGGGAACCTTTGGGCACAAAACCTCTCAAAGCTCCCTTTCAAAGACCAGAGGGTGCCTTAAGACCTCCAGGGGCAGGAGGTACAGCTGAGGGCATGGACAGAGCAGAGGCTTCCATGGGAGGGCCTGCTCCTGCTTTTGCTGTGTGAGCCTGGCTCCCAGGGCTGCTTGCGTTTGGCACCGACTCCTGCCCCCGCACTGCCCTCTCCTGGTTCTCAGGCCCTCCTGGTTTCCTGGCCTTAAGTTCTCTCTGTGCACCTCAGGCTTTGGGCTCCTAAGGCAACTCCACTTTCAGAGTGGTTTGCCCATCATGACGCTCTCCACCACCAACCCCAGCCCAGATTCCTCCAGGTGCGGCTGTGCAGGGTGTGGCTCTTCAGCGCTACACTCCCCTGTGATTTCAAGAGGGGTGCCTTGTTAGGGCCTTTCCTCCACCAACGATTCCCTTGTGCATTCTCTGTCTTTACCTAGGTGTTTATGGCTCTCAGACCGCAGTCCTGTTCAGGTCTACCCCATCTCCTAAAAACACCTTCCTTCTTTTCTTTAGACTCACGCTCCTTTATCTATGGTCTCTCTGCCACTCCCTTCACCACCAAGCCTTCTGGAAAAAATGTCCTATCCCTCTGAGCTCCTCTGCACCTCCCTTTCCCTTCTCAGCCTCCTTCGGTCTAACTTCCATCTTCGACACTCTCCCGAGACTGAAAAATATTCCCAGTGCCTACTTGTTTGGTCTATCTTCTCTTCATTTTCACAACAGACAGCTTTTTCCTTCTGACTTTAACATTTCCTGTACAAACAACATAAAACCTATTGGTACCTGAGCCCAACGTACCGCACAAGGACCAGGGACTTTTGGAAACAACATAGGATAGCCTGGAACACGTTATTATTATTTTTGAATGGCGGGTTCTTATTACTTTACTTATTTCATGTGAGGTCACCTTTAAGATTATTGGAGTTTAAAAGAGATGAACACAACTGAGTGAGAAAAGGTTGTTGACAATTTGACTATATATGTGAGTTCATATGTTAAGAGAGATGTGTAAAAGTGTATGACTTTTAAACTTCTTTATACTTTCTTACTGTGGTAAGGCATACTGAGCATCAAATTTACCATCTTAACCTCTTTCATGCATGGAGTTCAGTGGCATTAAGTACATTCCCTCTCTTCTGCATCCATCACCACCAGCCATCCACAGATCCTTATCATTCCAGACAGAAACTCTGCACCCATTATTAAACAATAACTCCCCATTCTTTCCTTATACTTTTTTGATTGTAGTTCTTATCATGATATCTTTTTTTTTTTTTTTTTTTTGAGTTGAAGTCTCACTCCATTGCCCAGGTTGGAGTGCAGTGGTAGGCTCACAGCCATCCCAACATCAACCTGCTGAGCGCCGGCAATCCTTCCACCTCAGCCTTCCAAGTAGCTGGAACTACAGGCATGTGCTACCACACCCAGCTAATTATTTTTAATTATTGTATTGTATTAATTATTGTCTCACCAAGTTGCCCAGGCTGGTCTCAAACCCACTCGCCTCGGCCTCCCAAAGTGCTGGGATTACAGGCTGAGCCACTGAGCCTGGCCTATCATGATATCTTAAATTTTGAAAAACAGGATATGCCTTACCTTGGTCCTTAAAGAGTAGGTTGGCTCCTTCTGCTTTGTTCCAAAGATTACTTTTTCTTAAAGTTTTCCCCCTGAAGAGCTCATCTCTATGTCTTACAGGAGAGTCAACCAAATAAAACACAATTAAAATGCCAATTGTATGAGGTTTCCAGGTACTCCTCCATAAAAATTCCAAGGAAAGCTGTTAAGAATCTAAGAGTTGCTTCAGTGATGTTCACTCAATGAGCATGGAGGCTGGTAACCAGAGATTGTGTCTACTGTAAGGCCTGTGTCCTTGCGTTATTCTGTTGGCTTTTCATTATCCAATTCAAAAGCATCTTCTAAGGCCACTGTTTGCTCTGCATTGTTCTAAGCACTGTGGGAGATATAAAAGTTGAATTCATGGTTAATGTCCGGGGAAAAATGCAGAGGAGGACATATCAGTCTTTCATTTAGAGCTGGCTATAGAAAACATGGTGATTTTGGCCCGGAGCGATGGCTCACACCTGTAACCTGAGCACTTTGGGAGGCCAAAGTGAGGGGTTGCTTGAACCCAAGAGTTGAAGATCAGCATGAGCAACAGAGTGAGATCTTATCTCTACTTAAAATAAAAAATTTAGCCGGCACAGCCTGGTGGCACACACCTGTAGTCCCAGCTACTCGAGAGGGTGAGGCAGAAGGCCCAGGAGGTAGAGGCTGTGGTGAGCCATGATTGTGCCACTGCACTCCAGCCTGGGCTACAGAGTGAGACCTTAACTAAAAAAAAAATATGGTGATTCCTAACCTAAAATTAATATACCACTTATGAACATACACACGGAACCAAAAAAGGAAAAAAAAATACCCTGGAATTATTTTTTTGGAGAGCAGGCTCCTTGTAGTATAGGCTTCCCCCACTAGGTTAGTGTTCTAGAAACCAATCTGCATCAGTGTACCAGCAAGCTTTGTTGTGAGAGGCTGTGTTCAGCTTCAATGAATTTGTTTTTGGAGACTCTTTCAACGCGTTTGCCCACTTCACGATGGGTCATTTATGAGCCCACCTGTCCGCACCACACTGAGTGTTCAGCAGCTTTGACCAAAAAGGAACGACTCCTGTGCCCCATCCTCCCTATTCACTTGGTCTCGCCCCGAGCGACCTTTGTTTCCCTGAAGGAAAAAAGTCCTCAAAGGGAAATGTTTTGCTGCTGTGGAAGAGGTGAAACAAAGAACAGCAGAAGCACTAAAAGGCATCAAAACTGAAGAGTTCAAAAACTGTTTTGAGCAGTGGAAAAAGCATCTCAATAGGTATATTGCATCAAACTGAGTGTATTTTGAAAGTGACTGAAGTTTAAACATGTAAGAATAAATACACATTTTTTTATAAGTAAATTCCAAGGTTTTTTGGCTCCCCTCTTATAAATATGAACAATATATTCAAATTTGAAAATAGGAATGAATGCCAGAAACATATTCGAGTAATAATAATATAATTACTCACAAAACCCCTATAATTAGTTACTGTTATTCTCCCCAGTTTACAGTTGAAAAAGTTGACACCCAAAGAGATTAAGGGCCTGATATGGAAAGTGACGACATGGAGGTCCCCACTCAGATCTGCCTGACTCCAGAGTCCATGCTTGGTGTTTGTCATTATCGTTGGGACAAGCATTGGTACATTATGACATCATTCCAGATGTCTAGTCTGGAAATAAAAGAGCTGATTTTGCACTGATACATTTTATTTTTCACCAAAGTGAAAATGAAAGGGAACAATTTCTTTCAAACATATCCGAAAAGAGGATGTAGTTTTTATAACGCCATTGCTTGGTCTCTGCTATCAAGTCCTTGTTGGTATAAACGCTAGGTTCTTTTAAAACATTGTCAGGGCAACCCCTTCAGGTCCCCTCCCACTGTGGGAGCTTTTCTGTCCTCTCAATAAATCCTGCTTTCACACACACACACACACACACACACACACACACACACACACACACACACACACACCTGTCTTCTGAGGCCACCTCTAGATTCCTTCATGTAGGACTTCCCTGTGGAAACCACAGGCAAAGCTGCATGCTTGGCCCCCGGCCTATTCCTGCCATTCTTCATGTCAGTTGAGGATTTCTTCAAGAGAAAATTCAATGAAGCTCGAACAGCCTAGTCTGCCTGTTTGTTTGGTGGGATATGGCAGAATATTTATTTCTTATAAGTATATGGAAGGGAGATGCTATTAGTTAAGTAAATGAAAATCTTTTATTTTTTTTTTTAAATATTGCCCACTCGTTTGCCATTGGGGAAGGAATGTTGCTTCATGGATCTCAAGAGTGACTGTTCCACCCAGGAAGGAAGTTCTCAGGAAAGATCCCAGGAGCACACACTTAGGTTGAGAAGTACAGCTAGGGGAACATGTGACAATGAACTCATCTTTTCCCAACTCAGCTGTTTGTCAACTGTGTGGTTTTTTTGTTGTTGGTTTTTTTTTTTTGAGTCAGGGTCTCATTCTGTCACCCAGGATGGAGTGGCACAATTACGGCTCACTACAGCCTTGGTCTCCCGGGCTTAGGCAATCCTTTCACCTCAGTCTCCTAAGTAGCTGGCACTGTGCCACCATGCCCGGCTAGTTTTTTTGTTTTGTTTTGATTTTTTTTTTTAGAGATAAGGTTTCACTAAGTTGCCTAGGCTGGTCTCAAACTCTTGGGATCAAGTGATCCTTCCACCTCAACCTGGAATTATCGGCGTGAGCCACCGTGCCCAGCTCGGTTTGCCAACCTTGACATGTGTGCCTCATTCATTCTTTCAGTCACTCTCATTTATTTGTTCATTGGTAAGTCCCTTCCTTGAGCAAGACACACCACACTCTGTAGCAGGGCTCCAAGAGTAATCCGCAGGGCCTGCCCTCACAAGGCTTGCAGTCTAGTAAGGGAGATAGACATGTGAGCCGGCAAACCATAACACCAATGGCCAGTGCCAAGGAAGAGTGATGGGCTTTGTCCAGCACTTTCACTGCCAATGGGCAAAAGAGCACAGACGACAAAACAACTGCCCTGGTTTGGGGAGTCTAGAAATTGGGAGGTAACATCTGAGCTGTGTCTTAAAGAATCAGTAGGAGGTGTCCGCAAGGGCACCAAACTGCAAGAGCCAGCTAGCTTAGGCCTCATCAAACAGAGGCAGACATCGAAGGGAAATCCTCCAGGGCAGGAGGGAAGGGCTGGGCTGCTTGTCTGTTTGGTACCATCTATATAAAATCATTATTCATATTTTCCTAAGGCTTTCAGCCACCTTGAGCAACGGGCTAAAACCTTTTTTAATCTTAAGCTATAGACACAGAGATTAATGTTGTCAAAGTAGCATTAAAGCTAGTCTTGTAGAAATATTTTATCAACTAAATACATGGAAGAACTATATAATAAAATCCTGGTTTCTTAGCTTTTATTGTGTGCTGGGTGGTACAAAATATTTTGTTTTTATCTCCCTTCTGTGGCTAATATTTATAAAGCCAGCAATGATTTTATCTGACATTCAGAAATATCAGTGTAAAAGCCTCTAAGCCTTTTAAAGAAAATTGCTATTTTTCTTCATTCTTTTCACCAGAATTGAGGAGCTCCCAAAGATATCCAGGGTTAAACAATTTGCATTCAGATTGTTGTTACGAAATCTGACTGCTATTGGTGAATGGTAACAGAGAAATTAAAGCATATCCACTAAGTGTTAAATATGCCCCAAATGGGGAAAAGTGCGATGGTGCTTCAAGCAAAAGTCTCAGTAGTGTTACCTGAGAGTGACCAAAGTATGGATTTTGAAACTATGGAATAGACCTGCCCTGCCTGTCCTCCTCCACTCTTACGTTCTACTGACAACAAAAAGGTCCTAGTTCCCAAAATATCCAAGATCTGCGTGAGCGAGGAGTTAGAATCAACCATAGCTCTATAATGCTTTTTTTTTTTTTTTTTTGAGTTGGAGTCTCATTCTGTCATCCAGGGAAGTACAGTGGCATGATCACGGCTACCACAGCCTCCACCTCCTGGCCTCAGATGATCTGCCCACCTCAGCCTCCCAAGTAGCTGGAACTACAGGTGCGTGCCACCATGCCTATTTATTTATTTATTGAGACGAGGTCTTACTATGCTACCCAGGCTGGTCTTGAAATCCTGGGCTCAAGCCATCCTCCCACCTTGGCCTTCCAAAGTGCTAGGATTACTTGTGTGAGCTGCCACACTCACCAACTATATAGTAATACATTTCTGAGATGGAAATTGCAGCCCAGTCTCTTCCAGGAATCCATCAGCGAATCTTAGAGGAAAGAAGGGGCTAAGAGCAGTGTATGGATGGGTGGGCCGGGCTTGGCCGGAGAGGGGCCAGGTGAGGTTGTGAGGCTTCCCGAATGCCCTTGAAGTTCGCCCTTGCAGCTTCCTTTGGAGATCTGGGAGAACACTAGGTAACCCCTTCTAGAGCATTCTAGAAATGAATGAGAAACCCTTGCCTGGAAAATGCTACGTGCTGTACAATAATGATAATAATCGTTGGTGGAATGCTTTGATTTCTAGCAGATATCGTTTAAAGAGAAAACTTTGCCTGCATGGAGACAGCTGACAGGCTCCTTGGCTGGGGAAGAGGGGAGTGATCGCTCATCATGGTGGGAGGGCATTTGGTGTTCTCTGGTTCCCAGTGGCTATGAGATATTGTTGGAGCTCAGCCCACACCTCTGGCTACTGCGTGGGGGTGGGAGAATCCAGTTTGCTAGAACCACTAGCTATAGAAATTGTGGGTAGGTTTACAGGTTGTTATAGTAAGTACTTGTAATTAACAGATAGAAAAAATGTGTGAACTCTTGACCAAGGCATAGTCATGATTTTCAGTAAAGTCATTTCGCACTTCTGATGACTGTAATCATAATAACCAACCACAAATTTGGCATGTAACATTAAGCGTTAGTTAACCTGAAATTCTTTCATCAGGGAGTAATATACAAGATATTAGAAAGTGTATTTCTTTTTCATAATGAAAGTGACCCTTAAGAATAAGGAGCTGATCCCAGTGGATATGCTGGGACACCAGAGAGAGGTGGTTGGCCATTCAGCTAAAGTGAGATGGATGATCATAACCTGGAGAATGTAAAAATAATAAATCACCTAATTTATTTTTTGAATGAATACAAATGAACATCTATAAAACTCAAAAGGTAGAAAGGCTCATAGAGTAAAAGCTAATTCTTCCTTATAAACTTGTCCTCTGACCACTCAATCGAGTTGATAAGGAAGAATTAGTTTCTACCATTTGAGTTTTGTACGATGCATCATGCTGTTTTCACTAAGTAACAGATCCTATACATTCAGTTCCTAAGTATAAATATCTACCCAGTCATTTCAATATCTTCATAGGATTCTATTACCATATTTCATTTAACCAGTTCCCCTTTAAAGAATACTGAGGTTGTTTTCAATCTTTCAGGAATTATGAATTAAATTGCCCAGTGGCTATTCTGGTCCATGTAGAAACTAGCCCTCAGCCTTTTCCTGATTTTCGCTTGCCCATTCTCTTCTTTTCTTTTCTTTTTAATTTAATTTTTTATTTTAAAAATGCAGGGCACAATTCAGGGTTAGGCATACAAATGTTCATTATGCAGGTACCCTTGTTGATGAGGTGTGTCCCTCAATCCCCTGGCAGTTTCCCTCAAATGCTAATCTTGCCCCCACTCCCCTGGCAGTTTCCCACTACTGGCAATCCCTTTCTTTTCTTTTTCTTTTTTTTTTTTTGAGTTGGAGTCTCACTCTGTTGCCCAGACTGGAGCATAGTGGCCGCTCCCGGCCACCGCAGCCTCGACCTGCTGGGCTCTGGCGATCCTTCCACCTCAGCCTTCCGAGTAGCTGGAACTACAGGTGCACGCTACCACAACCGGCTAATGTTTTTATTTATTGTAGAGATGAAGTCTCACCAAGTTGCCCAGGCGGGTCTCGAACCCGCAGGCTCAAGCAGTTCACTCACCTCGCCTCCCAAGGCGCGGGATTACAGGCTGAGCCACCGAGCCTGGCTGACAATCCCTTTCTTATAGTATTACGATAGTTGTTCAAGGTCTGCTTATGAGTGAGAACATGTGATACTCAGTTCTTTGTTTCTGTGATAGATCACTCAGTATTATAGACTCTAAGTCCATCCAAGTTGATGTGAAGTTCATAATCTTGTCCTTCTTTATGGCTGCATAACATTCCATTGTGTATCATCCTCTTATTTTCAACATTTCTCAAGCATTTTTGTTTGGGGTATGTCTCTTGTCAACCTAGGCAGTGATTGTGACATTTCTAGCAATAGCTATAATTTCCATTTTAGATACAAAGGCACCTGTCACTTAGCACATTAAATGAATAGCTTCTGAGCTAATTTCTTGGATGGGAAGGCACCTAGGGGTTAGTACATGAACAGTGTGGAATAATGCCATTTGCCAGTTAAGAGCAGTGCTAGGCTTGGGCCACTTGGACTTGCAGTCCGCTAAACCCCCAAACAATATGACACCTGGTTTTTTACAAAAACCAGATGGTAGAGGTGTTGTTAGGAATGATGTTAAGCAGGGTTAATCTGGGTTTGTCAATCACAGACTTTGGTTTCCAAAATATTTAGGACAAATACAATTCAAAGTATTTTGGTCAACTATATTTTTAGTTTCTTTAGTTTTGAAAGCTCTGTATATCTTTATTAATTATGGAACTTGTGCTAGTGTTATGTAAGCAGAATCTTCAGGAAGTTTTATGTCCCTTTTTTATAAATCTGTAACAAAGAAGTAAGTGACATTATAAGGAAACAGTGAGATGTATTTACATCGTGAAGTATCTTTGTACTTTTGAACTTTATCACCTGACTATAGATATGATCTTTCTGTTACTTCCAAGTAACAGAAAGCGCAACCCATAAAATAAATTAACTGACTCATATATTACTGGACAATAGAACACAGCTTCAGATGTGGCTTGATCCAGGGCTCAGACATCATCATCAACGTGAAACTCTTGCATCTGTTTCTTTGAGTTGACTTCATTTTCAGGCAACTCCTTTCCTTATAGTCTCAAGATGTCTGAGAGCAGCTCTTGGACTTTCCCTTGCAGAAATATGTCCCTAGAAAATAATATTTCTATCCTTAGTCATGAAACAATAGTCTTGGACTTAATTCTGACTTGATAAACTAAGTCCCATCTGGAACCATCATTGATTGGCCTAGGCCTGAGGCAGGGCCCCACCTCTCTAACCAAAGGCAAGCTGACCTTCCTTAACTTATACGGGCTATATATATGGGTCAGAGAGAGGCACATATCTGAGCAAAAACTAGGGATTAGGTGTCAGATAGAAGTTAGCAAATATCTCCTCCAGTCCCCTTGCCTCTCCCAAGGGAACATCTCCCTCTGGCTCCCCTACTACCGATACATCTAAGAGCCTCATGGGTCTTAGGCTTCTCCTCGTGACTTCCTCATGTGATTTTTGGCTTCCTTCATTCTTAATCTCCTCTCTGCATCTTATCTTGTTTAGCCATTCTCTTCTCTCCATCTTCACCCAAGCATAGAACATCACCCTTTTTCCTTAATTTGCTTCAAAATACGGGGCAGTAAATAGGGCGCTCCTTAAATGAAGTTTGCAATAATGTGTTACTTAGTGGCACATTTCAGCACACAGTTTACATGTTAATATGAGTCTGTTTATAAAAAACGCTTTATAGATATAGTTGACACGTCACAAAATCCACCCCTTTGAGATGTACAATTCCATGGCTTTGAGTAAATTCAGAGTTGTGCAGTGGTCGCTGCTATTTACATGCCATTTTCATCATCCTAGAAATAAACTCCTTACCTGACAGCAGTTCCTCTTCTTCCCCCACCTCTGTCCTTTGGTAACCACAATCTGCTTTCTGCCTCTTTGGATTTGTCTATTCTGGACATTTTATATAAATGGAATCATGCAATACACGGCCTTTTGTGTTTGACTTCTTTCATTTAGCACAAGGTTTTCAAAGTTCATCTACGCTGCAACATGTATCCATGGTTCATTCCTTTTTCTAAGCTCACAAAAGCACTTTTTATTTGAGGCAAGTAGTTTGCCGCAAAGATGACAGTTCCAGGCAGTCAAAACTCAACCGTGGGTGGCACGATTTGGACGGTCGATTTTGCTCCATCTTCATCGGAAAAGGGTATTCAGAATGTGTCTTCCCCAGCTGGGCAAGAAGAAGGGAAGAGAAACTGTAAGAGAAGCCAGGCGTGGTGGCTCAGCCTGTAATCCCAGCGCTTTGGGAGGCTAAGGTGAGAGGATTGCCTGAGCCCACGGATTCGAGCCCAGCCCGGGCAACTTGGTGAGACTTCATCTCTACAATAAATCAAAAATTAGCCAGGCATGGTACTGCATACCAGTAGTTCCGTCTACTTGGAAGGCTGAGGTGGAAGGATCGCCGGAGCCCAGCAGGTCGAGGCTGGGGTGGCCGTGAGCATGCCACTGCACTCTAGCCTGGGCAACGGAGTGAGACTCCAACTCAAAAAAAAAAAAAAAGAAAGAAAACTGGAAGAGACTTCTCATCTATGGATACTGCTCTTCAGACCCCACAACAAGCTGAACACGCCCTCGCTGGTTAGTCTGCCGGTTCCATCTCAATACTGAGGGACACAGGCCACATGGCACATACAAGGACAGACAAGGCAGGAAAGACAGGCTCAAGTCACTTGGGGAAGAGCAGACACGCACAGCTTCAGAGCTCAGCCTGGAAGGGGCGATGCCTGCAGGGTACACAGCTCACCGGGGCACAGGCCCTCTAGTTCCTGTTGTAGCTGAGTAAGGTGGTCATATCCAGGCTGCACAGTTCAAAGTTAAAGACCTGAAAGTTCTCAACAATGAGTTCTGGTGCCATGAACTTGGAGGGTCACTACCAAATTCCTCTGCATGGGGAACTGGATCAGAGCCTGACCTGTGGTTTTACTGTACGTGACTGTGATAGCTTTGATCCTGAGCCCCTCCAGTAGGAAAGGGTCCTTGGGCTTGGTCCAAGGCTGACTGTCGGGAGAGCCAAGAGGACAGTAGGCTGTCACCACCATGCCTTTGGACTGGCAGTCCTAGGTTAACTTCTCCTGAGGTAAGTACGGGTGGCATATGATCTGGCTAACCGCAGGTTTATTATTTTTATTTTTTATTTTTTTTAGAGACATGGTCTTGCTCTGTCAGCCTCAAACTTCTGTGCTCAAGCAATCTTCCTGCCTCAGCCTCCCAAGGAGCTGGGTCAACAGGCATGTACCACCACACCTGGCTAACGGCCGGGCTCGGTGGCTCAGTCTGTAATCCCAGCACTTTGGGAGGCCGAGGCGAATGGATTGCCTGAGCCCGTGGGTTCGAGACCCACCTGGGCAACTTGGCGAGACTTCATCTCTACGATAAATCAAAAAATTAGCCAGGCATGGTAGCGCGCGCCTGTAGTTCCAGCTACTTGGAAGGCTGAGGCGGAAGGATCGCCGGAGCCCATCAGGTCGCAGCTGCGGTGGCCGGGAGTGTGCCACTGCACTCCAGTCTGGGTGACGGAGTGGGACTCAGACTCAAAAAAAAAAAAAAATCTAAAATCTTTTGTAGAGATGGGGGCCTCTCTATGGGCTGGTCTTGAACTCCTGGGATTAAGCAATCCTCCTGCTTCAGCCTCCCAAAGCATTGGGATTACAGGCATGAGCCATCATGCCTGGCCTCCACCGGTTTATATTTTAAGTCAGGTTTCTTTAAGAGCCCTCTTTGACTCGGAGATGGTTGAAGCTGGAGAGGCCAGTAGCTTTCACTAGTTCTTCATCCACCAGCTCTGACGGCCTTCCATGTGTCCACGAAGTCAGTCAGTGTCGCTTGGTACTGTGTTGCCTGTCCCATCCAGCAAGCAAAATCCTTCCCGGGCTCGAAGCTATGACTAAGGCAGGGGTCTAAATGGTCCAGCTTCAGGCCGCTGAGTGTCCCCTGACAGACTCCTCCCACCAGGCTCTCCTGGCACTGGCACGGCACTGCTGCTTGCTGATGAACACCAGGTCCTCACGTTCCACAACCTCCAATCCTTGGCCCAGCGGGGACCTCTAGGTATCCAGCCCCAGGACTTGTGCACAATGCGGCTGGTGAAGCCTGCAGCACTTTACAGACCCTGGCCCAGGACCACACCACTCATTCTTTCTCATAGCTGACAAACATTCCATTGTCTGGATCTGCCACATTTTGTTTATCCTTTCATCAGCCGCCGAGCATTTGTGCTGTTTCCAGTTTTTGGCTGTTATGAAAATGCTCCTGTGAGCATGCATGATCTTAGCCCATTTAAAAAAATGTCTTCACACCATATCTCCTGTGGGGAATTTCTCCCTGGCTCTCTCTTTTTGTATCCCTGGGTTGTTTTTTTATTTTTTATTTTTATTTTTTATTGAGTTGGAGTCTCACTCTGTCGCCCAGACTGGAGTGCAGTGGCCGCTCCCGGCCACCGCAGCCTCGACCTGCTGGGCTCCGGCCATCCTTCCCCCTCAGCCTTTCCGAGTAGCGGAATTACAGGCATGCACTACCACGCCC
>NW_007252896.1:527488-530216 GCF_000164805.1 Carlito syrichta | reverse complement strand
CCAGGCGGATCTCGAAACCGCGGGCTCAGGCAATCCACTCACCTCAGCCTCCCAAAGGCGCGGGATTACAGGCTGAGCCACCGAGCCCGGCTTTTCCCTGGGTTTTGACTTTCCCTCTCTGGCTCAAGTTGAGCTCCTTCCGTCACCTCCTGCTGCAATTCACCTCTCCCACCTCCTACTGTGGCATTTCTAAAGTCTCCACTTAGCAAGGGCCCACCCATTCTGCAATCGCCCCTCTGAAATGCAAGCAGCAGCACCAGCTTGGTGAACTCAAATTCTCACAATTTGCATCACCAACCTTTTTAAGCCAAAGGGGAGGCAAACGTTTGGTCTTCACATCATATGAATCACAACACCTACCCTAGAAAACAGAAGCAGCCACACAGTTGGAATGGCAATTATTTTTTCAACATGTGGAAAAATATGCAGGCTCCACACTGCGTTCCTCTCAGTATGCTCTACTCCATGAGGGGCTGGTGGTGAGGTTTTTCCCAGAAAGCCAGATTGTCCTCACCAGTTCAGCAGAACGCTGGGGTGTCCACAGACTGCAAGACCACGCAGGTTGAAGAAGAAGGCCCTCCACTGACCTCCAGGGCTCAAGGAGATGCTTAGAAAAAAAAGGAAAAAAATAACATGAGGGAGTCATGCTCACAAATCTAAGGGACGAGAGACTTCAGTCGGAAAGACAGGTGTCAGTCTTGGAGACTCTCCTCCAACTCTGGAAGATATGATCACCATGGGCTCCTCAGACATTCACGGAGATGTTAGAATGGATATTTTTATTTTCTGGCTTCTGATTTTGTGTAGGAAAACACAAAAGTGATGATCCATGACTCCCAGGATCACACAACTTTTGTAAATGAATGAGGACACAAATATTACTGAATATTGACACCAGCCTCCACTCGTGAAAACACACTTGCCAAGAACTTTATTGGAAGGTCGATGAGTCCCCTAAATAAATAAACAAATAGGACCCTTTAGCCAAAAGAAACTTACTTTAGGGGAACAGCTTTTTTTTTTTCTTTTTAAAGAAATTGTATTTACCCATGTTTTTACAAAGGAACATGGATTTCAAGAATAAGATAACAAAGCATTTGCTTCCTTTATAAAATTGGGTCTATTAGAGAATAAAGAACCTGGGCTCAGTGGCTCAGCCTGTAATCCCATGCCTTGGGAGGCTGAGGTGAGTGGATTGCCTGAGCCCATGGGTTCGAGACCCGCCTGGGCAACTTGGCGAGACCTCATCTCTACAATAAATCGAAATGAGCCGGGCATGGTAGCACACACCTGTAGTTCTGGCTACTTGGAAGACCAAGGCGGAAGGATCGCCGGAGCCCAGCAGGTTGAGGTTGCGGTGGCCGGGAGCGGCCACTGCACTCCAGTCTGGGCGACAGAGTGAGACTCCAACTCAAAAAAAAAAAAAAAAAAAAAAAAAGACAGTGGGGGTTGAGGTGGGATGTAGCGAAATGGAAAAACAATGGGGAGAAAACAAAGACAAGTGAGCTCACAGGCCCACAGGAAAGGGAGGCTGTCACCCACATGTGAGTATGGCTCTGTGTATCTATCACATACTGGATGCTCAGTAAATGATTATGAAATAAATGCTGATAACAAAGGACAGAAAGGAACAGACTAAGAGAGAAAAAAGGGAGTTCAGGAGGACGAAAGGAAGTAAGACTGGGCCTGATGGCTCATGCCTGTAATCCCAACACTTTGGGAGGCCGAAGAGAGAGGAACAATTGAGCCCAGGAGTTCAAGACCAGCCTAGGCAACATAGCAGAACCTCGTCTCTACAAAAAAAGTTTTAAAATTAGCTGGGTGTGGTGGCACACACCTGTAGCAACAGCGACTTCAGAGATTGAGGCAGAAGGGTCACCTGAGCCCAGGAGGTCAAGGCTGTGGTGAGCCATGATCATGCCACTGTACTCCCGCTTGAGTGAGACTGTGACAGAAAGAAAAAAAGACAGGAAGGAAGGAAGGAAGGAAGGGAAGGAAAGAATGACCCATTCCACTCAAGTAAGGATTTTCCATGTACAGAGTTCTTACCATGGTTTGTTTTCTTGCAACAAATCCACTGCGTAGAAAGAGCAGGCATTATCATCTTGACCACAGGAAAGCATAACATTTAGGGCTGGAGAAGTGACGTCACTCACCAGCTGCCATGCTCCTGGGAGGTGGCAGGGCAGTTCAACATGAGGACTTCTACCTTCCAGCTCCATACTGGCTGTACTATACCACACGGGTCTATCTTCTGGAGGGACCACCTCAGAATCAGGACCGGGTGAGATGGGTACAGGTGAGGGGTAGGTTGTCAGGGCTGGGGAAGGGGCCATGGGAGGGCAATGTCCATCCTCTGATCTGAACATGCCCAGAAAGCATGTCCTGGTGAACCAAGGGGTGCTAAGGGCAGTGGCCATGTAACCAAGTTTCTGTGAAAATAATTCAGCAAATGCTGGCATTTCCAGCTAAGGCTGTCCCTGTCACTCTCATTCTTTTATTTCCTGCTGGGCTTCCTGGTACCGTCTGTGGACATAAGAGCTAGTCCTCCGATATTCCATCCATGCCATCACCTGCTGAGTGATTTAGGGCACATTCAAAGGAAGAAGAATTGAGTGTCTTGGCTTCTTCCAGCAGCTGCATTGATGCCAAGAGACTGCGAAGCATTCTCCTTGACTCTGAGGGAAAATGACTTCAACCCCAATTCTTTTTTTTTTTTTTTTTTTGG
>NW_007252896.1:504849-527230 GCF_000164805.1 Carlito syrichta | reverse complement strand
AATCCACTCACCTCAGCCTCCCAAGGCGCGGGATTACAGGCTGAGCCACCAAGCCCAGTGATTCAATCCCAATTCTAAACCCACCTAAGCCCTGGTTCCTGTGTAAGGGTGACATATAGACATTTTCAGCTAAGCAAAATGCAGAACGTTTATCCCAGACAGGTGTCCACCCAACCCTAGCTAAGAAGGGAAGTGTTACTCAGTCACGTCAGGGAGAACATCGAGAAAGAGGAAGCCATAGGATGGAGGACATAGCGGATCTAAGTCAGGGTGACAAACAGGGAAGTCTCAGTGACAATTGGTGAGTGGACTTAGAGAGCAACGAAGCTAGACTGGAGCAGGAGCGGGGAGGGCTTGAGGAAAACGGGGGATGTCAGGAGGCCTGATGTCAGAGAACAGTTAAAAACCAACCACTGCCAAGTGTGTGTCACCGCCCGTGCAGCTCTTGGCCAAAAAATAAGCTAAGTATAGAGAATATTAGGATATTGAGTGGCAAAGAAAATTATCAACTCTAGAAAACAGGAGTTTGTACAAGCAAGAAAATATAGTCATAGCACAAAGAGCTTTTGGTACAAATACTCCAGAAGTGAATGATATTTGACTTAATGTAAGCACTGTTTATGTCTGCCACCGGCTAGCTGTGTGAACTTGGGTAAGTTACTTGACTCCTCTGTGCCTTAATTTTCTCATTTGGGATATATAATAAGAATACCCACCTCATGAGGTTGTTGTGAGGATGGAAGGAGACAGTTCATGTAAAGAGCTTATTCATTTAATCAGTTAATACTTATTGAGCACCTACTATGTGCCAGGCATTATTGTGGGTGTCACAATAATTCCGTGCCCTGTGTATTCTATCAATGGGAGATAGTTAATAAATGATAAATATAATACATTAGAAGGTATAAGCGCTGCCAGGCACAATGGCTCATGCCTGTAATCCCATCACTTTGGGAGGCAGAGGTAAGAGGATTGCCTGAGTCCAGGGGCCCAAGACCAGCCTGGGCAACTTGGTGAGACTGTGTCTCTACAATAAATAATAATAACTAAAAAATCGGCCGGACATGGTAGCATGCTCCTGGGTTCCAGCTATTTAGAAGGTTGCGGTAGAAGGACTGCGTGAACCCAGCAGGTCAAGGTTCCAGTGGCTGTGAATGAGCCACTGCACTCCAGTCTGGGTGACAGAATGAGACCCCAACTCAAAAAAAAAAAAAAAAAAATAGAAGGTATGAGTGCTGAGGAAAAACAGAGCAGGGCAAAAGGAATCCTGATTGCTGGGGCAGGGTGGTGGGTTATGATTTTGAATAGGGTGTTCACAGTAGGCCTCAAAAAGCAGGTAAACTTTGCACAAAGACCTGAAGGAAGTGAAGGAGTTAGCCATGCCACTGTCTGGATAATAAGCAGGCACTGGGAGGATTCTAGCATGTTCAAAAAAGAACAAAGAGGCCAGTGTGGCTGGAGCAAAGTACTCTCAAAGAAAGAGGAGATGTAGCTGGGTGCGGTGTATGCCTATAGTCCCAGCTACTTGGGAGGCTGAGGTGGGAGGATTGCTTGAGGCTAGGAGTTTGAGTCCAGCTTGGGCAACATAGCAAGACCCCATCTCTGAAATAAAAAAAAAAAGGAAAAAAAGAAAGAGAAGGAAAGAAAGAAAGAAAGGAGGAAGGAAGGAGGGAAGAAAGGAAGGAAGGAAGGAAAGAGAGAGAGAGAGAAAGAAAAAGAAAGAAAGAAAGAAAAAGAAAGAAAGAAGGAAAGAGGGAGGGAGGGAAGAGATGGGAGGAGAATACTATGGGCTGATTTGTGTTCCCAACATTCCTATGCTGAAGTCCTAACTCTGCTACTTCAGAATGTGACTTATTTAAGTATAGGGTTGGCCGGGTGTGGTGGCTAACACCTGTAATTCCAGCACTCTGGGAGACTGAAGCGGGAGGATTGCTTGAGCCCAGGAGTTCAAGATCGGCCTAGGCAACATAGCAAGACCTTGTCTCTACAAAAAGAAAAAAAAAAAAATTCACTGGGCATGTGGCACATGCCTGTAATCCCAGCTACTTGGGAGGCTGAGGTGGGAGGATTAGCTGAGCCCAAGAGGTTGACGCTGTGGTAAGCCATGATGGCGTCACTGTACTCTAGCCAGGGTGACAGAGTGAGGAGTCTGACTCCAAAAACAAACAAGCAAACAAACATAGGGTTTTTACAGATGTGACTGAGTTAAAATGAAGTCATTATTGGGGCAGTGAGGGGGGTTCTGATCCCATAGGACTACTGTCCTAATCAGAAGGGTAATTGGACACAAACACTTGGAGAGAAGAGGGAGTGTAAGACTATACTTTCAGGGATCCAGTCTGTAGTTCAAGAAGACAGTGTGAACAGACATAAGGAGAAGATGGCCAACTGCAAGCCGACGAGAGGCCTGACATAGATCCTCCCCTCCCAGCCCTAGTGAGGAGCCAGCCCTGATGAAACCTTGAGCATGTGTCCATCTTGGGTGATCTTGGACTGCAGGCTCCAGAACGGAGACACTAAGTGTCTGTTGTTGAAGCCACCCAGTCTGTGTTCCTTTGTGACATGTGTCTTGGCTGACTAGCACCGAGAGTCAGTCAGAGGTCTTGGGAATCACTGTAAGATTCTGAACAGAGGAGGCATGGCCTGAATTCGATTTCAGAAGGTTCACACCAGCTGCTTTGTGGGAATGGGCCGCTGGGCCTGGGAGGTGGAGGGAAGATCAGGTAGGGAGCTTTGCAGGGGTCCAGGTGAAGAGATGGTGGGTCTAGGCCAGGCTGGCAGCACTGAGAGTGCTGAGAAGTGGTCCGACTTTGGATATAGTTTGGAGGTAGAACCAATGTGATTTCCTGATGAATTGAATGTGTAAGAGAAGGCTGGAAAAGGTAGCTCATGCCTGTAATCTCAGCACTTTGGGAGGCCAAGGTGGAAGGATCGCTCTAGCCCAGGAGTTTGAGACAGCCTAGGTAACATAGCAAGACCTCATCTCTACCAAAAAAAAAAAAAAGTAGCAGGGCATGGTGGCACATGCTTGTAGTCCTAGCTACTTGGGAGGCTGAGGCAGGAGGATCACCTGAGCCCAGGAGGTTGAGGCTGCAATGAGCCGTGATCATTCCACTGCACTCCAGCCGGGTGACAGAGTGAGACTCTGACTCAAAAAAAAAAGTGAGTGTGAGAGAAAAGAGGAAGCAAAGAGAACTCCAAAATTTCTGTCTGTTCAACTGTAAGGCTGGGACTGCCATTGGCAGGGATGATGATGACAGTAGCAGGAGTGGCTTTCAGGGACGCACAGCTAGAGTTTGGTGCAGGATGTGTTGAGTTTGAGAGGTCTATCAGGCATCCAAATGGAGACATCCACAAGAGAGTTAGACATGTGGGTCTAGGGCCAGGGGAGGGGTCATGGCTGAAGACAGAACCTGGGAGCCACCGGCATAGGGATGATGTACAGAACCATGAGACTGGTGAGACCACCAGGGTGTGGCCAGGGAGGAGGAGGGAGAAGAGAAGAGGTTTGAGGACTGACCCGGAAACTCCATTCTCCAGAGGACAGGGAGAAGGGACAGACCCTGTCAAGGTGACTCAGAAGGAATGACTGGGGAGGTGGGGGAAGCCAAAGGGAGGAAGCGTGGAGTTCCGGCAGCTGAAGGAAGAGCAAGGGAGGGAGGAGAGGGTGACCGGCCATGTTGGAACAGGATGGTGCTGGCACCTAGAAAGCCTTATGCACATAAGCTGGTTCTTATTTTTATTAGTGACATTGTTGGAAGAAGGAATGAGCAGGAGTGCCGTGAATAAGAGATGAATCTCCATGCACCATGACACAGAGTGGAGAGCCCATGTCTCCAGTGGATGCATCAAGAAACAGCAGAGTAAGCACATTTAGAAACAGGGAACATGCCCAACAGTTCAAAATGGCCGCCTGGGTGAGGGAGGGGCTAGGATGGGATTTAAAAAAACACAACTTTTACTATGATTTGATTTTTAAACTATTGTGCAGATATTTATTTGATAAAGACACTTGAAAAGACACAAAAAAGGACACACACACACACACACACACACACACACACACACACACACACACACACACGGCTGTTGAAGGTGAGTCCTGAATGGTTCTGAGGGAGACTGCAGAGCCCTACCAGGCTGCGGGACCCACGTGGGGATCATCCACGGCCACCTGAGGACCCCCTCATTGAATGACATTTTACTCACACTGCCAGGACATCCTGTTCTTTATTCACTCAGCTCTCTTCTGGCCCAGGAAGAACAGGAATGACCCAGACTGTAGGAAGAGAAGAGACCAGGAAGGAAGTCATTAGAAATGTCTTCTTTCTCCCGGGTTCTGGCTCCCGGCAGAAAACGAAGGGCCATGTTACCATCCCCTCCTTGGCAGCTATGATCGCTCCCAGCACATCAGCCCCTGCACCACCCAGGCCTGGGGTAGGCAACGTGGCCTTTCTACTTTGGAAAATGAGAATTCTCAGAAGACCAACAGAAACGCATATAGAAAAATGACTGAAACGACTGGGTACGGGAGAGATGGTGACCTGAACGAGAAAGATGGTGAAAAAGACAGGGAGGAAGTGGGCTAAGACTCGGTCATGACGTGAAGTGGAGCTATTTGCTTATTTTCTGTGGCTGTTGCTTCTGATGAGTGGTTTTGGCTCTCCCGCAGAGAAGTGTGAGCATAAATACAGGGTTCGTTGTGGAGGACTTCCAGTGAGTGGCACAGGGTCCAGAGGTCCCTGGCGTGATGAGAGGTCAGAAGAGAAAAGCAGAAAGCAAGCAGAAGAGGACCAAAAGCAGGAGAGAAAGAAGCGAAGTAAGACAAGGGAAAAGAAGATGGAAGAGAGGAAAGGGAGGCCAGGGGAGGGAGCTAGCCCAAGAAACAAGGTTGGATGTTACTTGGTGGACAGATGCAATGGGTGAATGCATTCGCTCCCCAAGGCAGCCAGGACAAATTGCCACAAACTTGATGGCTCAAAACAGAAGAAATGTAATCTCTCACAGTTCTGGAGGCCAGAAGTTCAAAATCAAGCTGACAATAGGACCATGCTCTCTCCAAAGGTTCTAGGGGAGGATTTTTCCTTGCCCCTTCCAGTTTCTGCCAGCTCCAGGCATTCCTTGCTTGCAGTGGCATCACTCCAGTCTCTGCCTCCGCCATCACAGGGCCTTCTCTCCTGTTTCTGTGTGTCTCAAATCTCCCTCTTCTTTCCTTCTCTGTCTCTTTCTGTCGCTCTCTCTTTCTCTCTCTCTTTTTTTGGATATTAGTCTGTGGAAGAAAGTAGTGGGGATCAAGCATGGTGAGGTTAGGTTGGGCTGGCTCAGAGAGGCCATGCAAAGTGTATTTCGCAGACTCATGATTCTTATGCTGGGAGAGAAGGCCCAGCCCAGGCCCAGGGAGGGGGTCCAGGGTGAGTGTAGTCGGAAAGAGCCCCTCCAGAAGGTCTAATGCTCCCTGGGCCATCCCTCCTGCCCCAGACCTGATGCCCTAGACAAAACCATTGAAGCTCTGACCAGGGAAAGGCACCAACAAGCTGGGTTCCAGGGAAGACTCCTCAGCAGTTCCCTGTAAGGCTTCATGGCATGGGGGAGGTCCCATGGGGACACTACTGCCATCATCTCCATTATGAGGCAGTAAGTATGGATCAAGGGGCTGGCCATGGAGGGAGAAAAGAGGATGGCAACTGGCTCTGGGAGCTTATCGTGGGGCAGAGTGGAACTGCCTAGTGCCGATGGGCCTGGGCTCTATGAAAAGCTGCCCTTGTTGCTGTCTGTTCCTCATCTGAGTTCAGATAATGTGAACACAGTCTTCTCAGCGTCTTGTCTCTCAGTAGTTCTTGACTCGCTGCTGATTCTGAGGTAAGCAGATTCGTGATGGAGACACTCATTTGTTCTCAGTCCCTCGGGTTGTTTTCTGTTTCACTTATGAGGAGGAACCCCCAAATAACAGAACTATCTTTTGAAGGGCAGGCCCCTTGTAGTACAGGCTTCCCCTACTAGAAGTATTCTGGGAACCCCTTGGCATCAGTGTATCAGCTAGCATGGTTGTGAGGGGCTGTGCTGCGGAAGAAAAGTCCCCAGTTGCGGCAAACAGGTGACTGATTCTTCCACCAGGACGACGCACCCATCCACACCGCACTGAGTATTCAGCAGTTTTTGACCCCAGATGCCACGACCCTCTGCCCTACCCTCCCTATTCACCCCATCTCACCTTGAGTGACTTTTTTTTTTTGTTTCCCCTGATGAAAAAATTCCTCAAAGGGAAACATTTTGCTGATGTGAAAGAGGTAAAACAAAAAACGGCAGAAGCACTAAAAGGCATAAAAACGGACAAGTTCAAAAACTGTTCTGAGCAGTGAAAAAGCGTCTCACTGGGTGCATTGCATCAAACGGAGAGTGCCTTGAAGGTGACTGAAGTTTAAATAAATACACATTTTTTTATTTTAAAAATTCTGGGTTTTTTTTTTGTATCCCCCCCTTGCACACTGGGGGAGGGGAGGAAGACCATCCAAATCCTCCTCATTCCTTTCACTCAGCTGATGGACAGATTTAAACGTTTCTCCATCCCGTGTTGATACCAGAGCCGGGGCCGTGGAAAGGGGTGTGGAGGGGACGGAGGGGACTGGAAGCTGGGCCTTGGCACAGCTTTCCACGAAGCGTTCCATTCCCCCATCTCAGGCCCCACAACTGGGAGTCATCCTTGCCATCTCTCTTTCTCCCTCTCACTCCTCACCCACTCTGAGGCCACATTCTACCTTCCAAACATGGCCAGCCCACATGGACGGACCTTGAGGGCATTATGCTAAGGGAATAAACCAGTCACAAGAGCACAGATATTGTTATGCTCCCACTTATCTGAGGTATCTCAGGGAGTCAGATTCGCAGACAGAAAGTAGAACAGGAGATGCCAGGGACTGTGGGGAGGGAGAATGAGGAGTTAGCGTTGAACAGGTGCAGGGTTTTACTTGTGCAGGATGAAATGATTTCTGGAGACCGATGGTGGTGACGGGTGCATGACAGTGTGAATGCACTTACTGCCACTGAACTGTAACACTCAAAAATGCTTCAGATGGTACATTTTATGTTATTTATATTCACAATTTAAAAATATACCTCTGCTTTCATGTGGTGATGCAGGTAAAAAATGATTTTAGAAATTGAATTAAACAATACACCTACATATAGGGTGATATGTATATATACAGCTGACGCTGACCACCTCATAGATTAATATGTATGTATACAGCCAGTGCTGACCACCTCCATGGCTGCTGGCCTGCTGCAGTCTGCCTGTGTCTCTCATTTGTATTATTGCAGTGACATCTTTCCTGGTCTCTGCTTCTGCCCTGGCCCCTGTCACTCTATTCCCAACACAGTCGTCCGAGTGAGCTGAATAAAATATAAATCAGATTGTGTCACTCCTCTGCTCAGAAACTGCCATGTGGCCTCTCACTTGGAGTAACAACCAAAGCTCTCACAACGGTCCACATGGTGCTGTCAGGCTGGCTCCTGACACCCCTCTGCGGTCACCTCTTACTGTTCTGCTTCTCCAACTCTGCAGCCACAATGGCCTCTTGACTTTGCTCTTCCTGAAATGGGCCGAGCCCAGCTCCTGCCTCAGGGTCCTCATTCCTGCCATTCCCTGGGTCTGAAGTACTCTTTCTATATATCCACCTGCCCTGCTGTCTCACGTCCTTCAGGTCTCAGCTCAGATTTCACCTTAGCAAGGAGCCTTCCTGACTAGCCTATGAGATAATAATGCTTCCTACCTCACCCAACACTATCCACTCTCCTTGCCCTGCCCTTACCACCTTGTTGGTTTATTTCCACTACAGTGTGAGTTCCAGGAGGGCAGGACTTTCTCTGCTTGGTTTATTGCTGTATTTCTGACACCCAGGACCTTGCCTTGTTCTTAGGTACTCAGTAAATAATCCTTGAATGATTATGTTGAGATCTTCCACCCCTCGGGCAATCAATCAACCAGGAAAACAGAAACCACTCTAGGCATGTCAAACAGGAAGAGATTTAGTACAAGGATTTAGGGGTTTGCAAAATCCCTGAAAGGGTAGAATTGCAAAGGTGCAGGAAAACCATCCATCCTTCTCAGGCTCACCATCAGCTACAGAGAAACAGGAAGTTCCAGAACCTGCAGGAACCACTGCTTGGTCACATCTGCCTGCAGCCCCAAGGTGGGATTCACTGGGGAGGCACTTGGATGTCAGAGCAGAAGTCATGCCTGCCATGTTTGCCCATGACTGAAGTGGGGGCAACAAGATGGCTGTCATCCCTTCTATCTTCCAAATGTCTCACCTGGATGGTTCCTGGTGGGGTTATTGGGAAATGTCGTCTCCAGACTTCCTGCTTCTGCAATACCAAGGCAGTGCCCTCAGGTGGAGACTGGGCTGCCCACCTTTCAGAGGCAGAAAATGGCCACCCTGTGCTCTCTTCTTGCTTTCCCCCCAGTTATGCTTCTTGGTGGAAAAATAATTTCTCCAAGAAAAAGATCAGCAGTGCACACTGATTTCAAAGATTGAGGTCTGTCAGATTTCAGTGTCCCTTTGAGGTAGGAACATCTACCTCAAGCTACCAACTGGTAATGATTCTGGCTAAAATGCACTGAGCTATATACCATGTGCTGAGCACTGTCCAAACTCTGTCATATGAATTACCTAATTTAGTCTTCACGAGGCAAGTGTTATCATTCATTCTCATTTTATCCATAAAGGAAGAGACAATGGAGGTTAAGTCACTTGCCCAAGGTTGTACAGCTAGACAGCTGTGAGGCCAGAATTGGAACCCTGGTTGTCTGACTTTGGAGCCTGAGTTATTTATTTATTTTTGTTTTAAAGATGTGGGGTACAATTCAGGGTTAGGTATACAGATGTTCACTGTGCATGTACCCTTGTTGATGAGGGTGTGACGCCCTCACCTCCTGGCAGATTCCCACTACTGCCAATCCCACCCCTGCCCTCCCCTGGCTGTTTCCCACTACTGCCAATCCTTTTCTTATAGTATTACAATAATTGTTCAAGATCTGCTTATGAGTGAGAACATGTGATACTCAGTTCTTTGTTTCTGTGGTAGGTCACTCACAGAATTCTTAGTAGATTCTAAGTCCATCCAGGTTGCTGTGAAGTTCATAATTCTGTTCTTCTTCATGGCTGTGTAATACTCCACCGTGTATATGTAGCCCATTTTTTTCATCCAATCCTCTTTCGATGGGCAGCATGGTTGGTTCCATGTTTTTGCTATTGTGAACTATGCTGCAATAAACATATGTGTGCAGGTATCTTTTTCATAGAGTGATCTGAGTTCCTCTGGGTATATTCCCAGTAGGGGGATTGCAGGGTTGTGTGGGAGGTAAATTTTTAGATCTTTTAGGAATCGCCAAACTGTTTTCCTCGGAGGTTGTATTAGTTTACACTCCCACCAACAGTGTAGAAGTGTTCCCTTTTTACTACATCCTCTCCAGCATCCGTTGTTTTTTAAGTTATTGATGGTGGCCATCCGTTAGGTGGTATCTCAGTGTGGCTTTAATTTGCACTTCTTTGATGATGAGTGAGATCCTGAGTTCTTAAACATTAGATTCATTGCCCCAGAAGGAGTGCAAACACCAGTTCAGGGATTCTCAGCTACGTGAACAGGCAGGAAGGAAGGGTTTTATATGTCTCTGTACATTTGTCAGTAACATAAAAATGCCTGAATGTAATGCTTGGGAATTTGAAACACAGGCCAGGAGTGGGTCTCAGGAAGCATGTCCCTCTGGGTCAGGGAGTCCCACAGCAGCAATGTCACTTGCTCATGATAGCAAGGAGAGGGGTACGTGGAGAGAAGGGTGGCTTGTGACTTGGAATTCTGACCGTTTCCTCACCACGTTAACTTCTTTGGTGATGTTGGACATATCATTTAGCATTTTTGTGTTTGGGACTCCTCACAGTCCCTAGTGACATAACTGTGTTCACTTTACCCATAGGAGAACAGGGGGAAATCCTAATCACTTAGTATAAATTATTCTGAAAACCCAACTGCTACAGAATGATGTTGTATGCTGGCAGAGAATTGAATATTGCATTAGAAGTTCTTCCAGGTGTCATTTAAAATTCAACAGTGATGGGCTTGCCTCCAGGAACTGAGGAAGGTGACTTCACAGGCTGCCAGATTTTACAGTCATTATTTTTACCTTGAAAGCATGCCTACACTTTCTTAACTTCAATTTAAATCCATCACTTTTTTAACCTCCTAAATGTGATGTGTTTCTGTCTTTGTTCTCACCTCGAGACATGGATTTACTGAAAATAGCCTTGTTTTAAACATATTCTGGTGGCTTCAATCTGCATGTTTACGCCATCCCTTCTAAGGTCTTTAATGACTATGATCATACACTACATTTATCTTTTGGGATGTTCAGAACAGGGTGCAATGTTTGAGATTAAGTTTCAGCTGAGCTATTTCACATGAAAAGGAAAGCACCAGAATCATAATACACGTTGATTTCCTCCATACACATGTAGTAAGAGCCACATCCAGTGCTATGCTGAGTTTCTGGTTTCTGGCTGCAAGGAGCTTCATGCACATAATTTTGAACCAGTAAATGGACATCTCAAATCTCAAGTCAGAGCTCTGTAATTAACCACCTTTTGCTCCTTGGCATTGCCTAGTGGCTTTAGAACTCTTTAAGAGTAATCCATTTCGCAGGTTCGAGACCCGCCTAGGCAGGCGAGACCTCATCTCTACAATAAAATAAAAAAATTAGCCGGGCGTGGTAGCGCGCGCCTGTAATTCCGGCTACTCGGAAGGCTGAGGTGGAAGGATTGCCGGAGCCCAGCAGGTCGAGGCTGCGGTGGCCGGGAGTGGCCACTGCACTCCAGTCTGGGCGACAGTGTGAGACTCCAGCTCAAAAAAAAAAAAAAAAAGAGTAATCCATTTAGTGAAGTAGGAGAACAAATGAAACAGACATACGGACAGTGACTGCATGGCTACATTGTAACTAGAGACACTAGGAAGATAAGATTGCAGTCCCATGGAGACTGTGGACACTGTTATGGGTAAGTGGGACTAATTGGGAGAAGCTTCCTGCAGGAAGTGGGCCTGCCTTAATGCAGCAAAAGTTTACATGAATTCCGAGCCTATTATCTCTTGCTTGTCTTTCAGGAGAACTGCTTTTTGTTGTTGTTGAGATAAGGTCTCACTCTGTGACCCAGGCTGCAGTGCAGTGGTGTGATCATAGCTCACTGTGGCCTCGACCTCCTGGGCTCAAGTGATCCTCCTGCCTCAGCCTCCCAAAGGCACTGGGATTATAGGTGTGGGCCACTGTACCCAGCTGGGAACTGCTTTCTCAATGCCTGCCACGCAGAATCTGGGGTCAGAATCTATCTCTTTGACGCAGGAAGTTTGATATCTTGGTATTGCCTCTGTGCGTTTGATTTTCTTAAACTTTAGACATTGCATTTTCACACTTTACTTTCTGCAGGAGTGTTGGCAACACCTCTCAATTAGCTCATCTCTGCATTTCATTCGTTGTTCTTACTCCTCCTTAAAGATCATTCATGAAGTTGACAACGAAGACCAGAGTCAGTGCGGCTCTTAGGCCTCCCTGCCTTGGAACCATGGCCACGTGAAGGGTGCCGGAAGCGACCAGAGGGGCGGCTCCCAGAATGGCGCCGAGCATGGTGAGGACACACCAGACAACCAAGGCCCTAGGTCCCGGCTTCTGTGTGCACAATTCCCCGCCTGAAACCTGCAAGCCTCCAATCCTTAGCCAGCTTTGTTAGGCGTCCAATAGGACTATAACACGGCGTAAGAACCTAGCACAGCCCCTTCCGGCCCCTGGGAGGCTAGTAAACCTGTGTTCATCTGAGCGATGAGGTCTTCTGAGATTCACTACAACAAAACCTTTGTCAAAATAAATACCTCCCACCTCTAGTGAGGTGTTTTCATCTTTGAATATGTGAAATTATCCAAAGGGAACTGGGTACGCAGGCACAACTTCTTTCTGCAGGACCTGGGTGTTTATTGCACCTCATTTTTCTGAACCCTTGGGGATTTCTCTTCTTTCTCTTAGTATGTTCATGGTTCTGTGCAGGCTGTGAAGCTGGCTGTAGGAGAACACAAGTGACCTGAAGCTACGGGATATTTCCTTTCAACCCCTTGTCATCTGTTCTTGTCCACTCAGAACATTGAGGCCTCTGTTTTTTTTCTGAGTTGGAGTCTCACTCTGTTTCCCAGGCTGGAGTGCAGTGGCACACTCACAGCCACCGCAGCCTCGACCTACTTGGCTCCAGCGATCCTTCCGCCTCAGCCTCCCAAGTAGCCAGAACTACAGGCACACGCTACCATACCCGGCTAATGTTTTGATTTATTGTAGAGACGAGGTCTCGCCAAGTTGCCGGAGCTGATCTCGAATGCGTGGGCTCAGGCAATCCACTCACCTCAGCCTCCCCAAGGGCTGGGATTACAGGCTGAGTCACTGAGTCCAGTCTGGTTTTTTATTATTGCTTCTTTAGTTGCCTGCCACTCCGCTTCACTGGCAGGGGTTTGAAAAGAACTCACTAGCAGGGCCCAGAGCACAGTAGGCTTTTAATAATGACTGCTCTCTCTGTGCTCTCTGCAGCCCTCTCAATGACATTTTACCCTGCGGCCTGCTGTTCTGTGAGTCAGGTGAGCTGGGGAGTCACGTGGTGGGGGGTTCCCCGGCATACCACCATTCTCCTGGGACTTGGTTCCCTCGTGCTCAACATGGGTCTGAGAAGGCTGCCTCCCTCACAGGTGGCTGTGGGGAATTAGAAACCAATAAAACGATCGCTCAGCATATGGCTGAATGTCAAGGGCAATATAAACGCTTAATTTCATTTACTTAATAGTAGTCGGGGGGCCATGTGAATGTTGCTGTGGAAACCCTAACTCCTGAATTCCCTGACACTTATCTACGCTGTTGTTTTCAAAGGAAAACAACATTTCAATCTTGTGATTTAAAAATACATATATTAGAAAAGTAACAAGAAGGATCACAGCTTGATCTCCATCTCAGCCTTTTAATAAGAAACAGTGTGAGCTGCCACCACTTCCCACCCAGGAGCACCTCCTGTCCAGTCACTCTCACCTGATTCCTTTTTCCTCCAAGGTCATATGTCTTCCCTTCCACCCTTCTCCCTCCCTCCCTCCAGATACACGACATTTCCAGCTCATGAGTTGAGTGGGTCCAATGTGAGCGGATCAGACCTATTGATTTTCTCGTGAAGGTTTAGACTGAGAGGGCTTCCGTATGTGCTGGATGTGATGGCAGATCTCGTGCAGCTGGTAAGATCAAGGGGTGTGGCAAAGGGAGAGTTTGCCGTAGTGATGGCAGAGGCTTTAGCAACTCAGAAGGATAAGAGGGCCCTCATGCTGGTACCTAGCCTCAGACAGCCTGGCTGGGGGCAAAAATTGCTTAGGTAATTCTAAATCCTCATTGGAGGAATTCCTGGAATCCTACTCCCCCAGGAAGTCAGTCTCTCCCCGGAGCAGGTCCTCAGGTGTCTCCCCTGGGCTCCACCATGGCCTTTGAAGCTCTTCTCTGGGCCGTGTGTACCTCTCTGCCCATTACCCCGTGGGCAACTCTGGTGGCGCTCATGTCCGCAGCTGCTCCAGGCACCCTCACACCTGCTGAGGCTCATACGGCTTAGATGGAGACAGTCCACCCACCTTGTTCCTCACAGAGATCCCAATACCACAACTTTAAACAAAATTAAGCACATGCACCAGGCTTGGTGGATCACACCTATCATCTCTTAGTGCTTTGGGAGGCCGAGGAGGGAGGATCACTTGAGCCCAGGCATTTGACACCACCCTGGTCAACACAGATAGTGAGACCCTGTCTCTATTTAAGAAAAATAATTACAAAACTAGCAGGGCATGGTGGCTCGCTCCTGTATTCCCAGCTACTCAAGAGGCTGAGGTGGGAGGATCACTTGAACCTAGGTGTTCATGACTGCAGTGAGCTATGATTGCACCACTGCACTTCAGCCTGGACAACAGAGCCAGAGGCTGTCTCTAAAAATAAGTAAGCAAATAAAAAAAGCACACGTTCTCAGCTTTTTAAAAAATGGCTCTTATAGTCCCAACAGCAATCACCCGTGTCTCTTGATGCTCTTCCCAGTGCTGGGGTTCCCTCTCCCAAGATGACATGAAGATAGACCCTAAGGGAATCCAGCTAGACGTGCTGGAATCCCTGAAATGGGCACACCGGTTAACTCTCTCTCTGGGACTTTTACTTCAGAGGGAAAAGCAAAATGGATTATTATGGCCATATCTTTTCTAAATCAAATACCATCTTCTTGTTTGCTGGAAACCGAATTCCTCTCTCCTGTCCAACTCACATGCCTGACATTCACCCCAGCCTCCTCCCGTTCCATCCTCACATGCTTAGCCTCCAGGCCTAGGAGGTTGAGTGCTGAGAGTTCTACAGTCGATCTCTCATTTCCATCCACTCTTTTACCTCTCATATCACTCTTACAAAGCAATGTTATTGACATATTTTACATACGATAAAAGTTGCCCTGTTCAAGTGCACAGTTCAATATTTTTTGGTAAATTTACCACGTGGTGCAGCCATCACCAGACATCAGTTTCAGAACATTTTCATCACCTCTGCCCATTTACAGTTAACTGCTGTTCCTGTCTCTGGTCATAGGCAACCAATTAAGCTACTTTCTGACTCTGTAGATTGACCTTAACAAAATCATACAATATGTGACCTCTCACGTCTGGTTTCTTTCATGTAGCATAACGCTTTGGGAGTTCATCAGTGTTGTCACATGTATCAGTACTCCATTCCTTTTTATTGCCAAATAATATTCCATTGTATGGAAATACTGCATTTTGTCTTTCCATTCACCAGCTGTTACATTGTTTCCAATTTTGGGCTATTTATAAATAATGCTATTAGGAACTTTCGTGTGCATGTCTTTGTATGAACATATGTTGATATTTCTCTTTGGGTAGATACTTGGGAATGGAACTAATAGATGCCACAGCAATTTTATATATAACTTTTTAAGAAACTGACAAACTGTTCCCCAAAGCGGCTGTGCCGTTTTTCATTCCCACCAACAATAGATGAGGGTTCCCCTTTCTTCACTTCCTCAACAGTGTTGTTACTGTCTTTTTTAATGTAGTCATTCTAGTAGATATGAAGGGGTATCCCACCGTGGTTTTAATTTTCATTCCCTAATGACTAATGATGTTGGGTGTTGTTTGATGTGCTTATTGGCCATGCATATAGCTTCTTTGATGACATATCTGCCCATTTTTGATTAGGTTGTTTGTTTTCTGATTACTGAATTGTAAAACCCTCCTTCCCATCATGTTTTACTTTCTATACCTGCTTCCTTGCTGCTACGGATCAAAGTTAACGTGGCCTTGGTGCTGACCCTCTCTTACCCAGAACCCCTTGGTGTTGCCCATTGTCTAAAGCGTAAACTTCTGAGCTTGACATTCAACATGTTATGTGATGCGGTTCCACCCCTCCATACTCCCATAGGCACTCTGAGCTCTGGGAAAATAACTCCCCTGCATCTCCCTGTCCTTTTTTTCTGGGTGTTTGTCTCTTGTGGGATGTCTCTCCTACCCTTTCCTCAGTTTCTGTACTCCTGCAGGGCTCAGCTCAAAGCCACTTTCCCCAAGGTCCTTCCCTGACCCTCCACTGGAAATCTCTTGTCTTCCTCTTACCCCTCCTCCCCCTGTCTTTATCCTTGGTCCTGCTGTCCTGTTTTCCTGATCTGCATGTAAGCTGGGTACTGTTTCAGAAATTTAGAGAGATGTTCCCAGGCACTCCACAGAGAATGATAGTCTAGCCTAGTTCCGGAGCAGTCATTCACCAGATATGCGGTAATTTTGTTTTATTCTAAGTTCTTGACTCTCACAACTTTCTGTGCCCCACTTACACACCCACGTGTCCTGTGCTTCTGATCCCAAAGCTTCTTCTCGGGGACAAGGAAAGGGTCTGTTATATTCTTCATTTTCCCCTGGTACTCTCCCTGGAGTGTTTGCGTAAGCCACCTTGCCTCTAAAGAGGTCTAGGGTCTCTTCCTAACTCCAGATTTAGGGAGTTATAAATATAAACAGAGGATTATGTTTTTCTTCTTTCTTTTTTGGGGGGAGGGGTAAATGCTTTGAACTATTGTATTGAAAAATATTTATTTTAATCACCAACATTCTCTATCCAACTTCCTCCCCAGCCTAGCTTTTTTGTATCCTGACTGTGGTTAGGCATGCGTGTGTGTGTGCGCGCGCGCGCATGCCGTCATGGACATGCACATTCGTTACCCTCTAGCTCCTTGTGATTCCTTTCCAAAAAGCAAAACTTGCTTTATTTTTATTTATTTTTTTGAGAAGTGTCTCAGTCTTTTGCCCAGGCTGGAGTGCAGTGGTGGTTAGGGTTAGGATTAGGGTTAGGGCTAGGCTCAGGGCAGCCTTAACCTCCCAGGCTCAGGCAACTTTTCTACCTCAGTCTCTCGAGTAGCTGAAACTACAGGCATGTACCACCATGCCTGGCTAACTTTTGTATTTTTTTTTGTAGAGACAAGGTCTCATTATGCTGCCCAGGCTGGTTTCAAACTCCTGGGCTCAAGCGATTCTCCTGCCTTGGCCTTCCAAAGTGCTGAGCTTACAGGCACGAGCCACTGCGCCCATCTGGAAACGTGATTTAATTTTCCATTGTTATTTTAGTCACCTTTAAAAAATAATATTAAATTTGTCTTAGAAAACATAGAACTAGCATTTCCCCTCCCCCTCAGAGAATTGTTATACTCTTCATATTTTGGTGTTAAATTTTAGTCTTTTTTTCCTAATGCATATATAGTTTTCTTTGGGTTTTACTGAGTTTTCATCATGTTGTTCATACCTTTTAACTGTTTTACTGTTTTTCTTAACACTAATATATCACCAATATTTGTCCATTCCTGATCCTTTTTTTTTTTGAGTTGGAGTCTCACTCTGTTGCCCAGGCTGGAGTGCAGTGGCATGCTCCCGGCCACCGCAGCCTCGATCTGCTGGGCTCCGGCGACCCTTCCACCTCAGCCTTCCAAGTAGCTGGAACTACAGGCACGTACTACCACACCTGGCTAATTTTTGATTTATTGTAGAGACGAGGTCTCACCAAGTTGCCCAGGCTGGTCTTGAACCCGTGGGCTCAGATAACCCACTCACCTCAGCCTCCCAAAGTGCTGGGATTACAGACTGAGCCACCGAGCCTGGCCCATTCCTGATTCTTTTATAAAAACATTTTAAAGGGCTACATTGCATTCCATTGTCTGACTAGACTCTAAGTTGTTATTACTATTTTTAGATATGGAGTTTTGCTATGTTGTCCAGGCTAGAGCTTGTCACAGGCATGATCATGGCTCTCTGGAGCCTTGAACTTGGGCTTCAGCTTCCCAAGTAGCTGGGACTACAGGTGTACACCACCTCACCAGGGTAAATTTCGCTTACACCCCTTACCTTTCTGTACCTTTATTGTCTGAACTGTCAACCAAGACTTGGAGTTTAGCACGAAAGGCATTTTCAAGTATAAAACGATTAATGATTGAAAAGATATTCCAAGAGCAGAGGGCTTTCTTCAGCTTGCAAGACAACAGCCCTCCTCTTAGGCCATGAGAGTTACCAGGCCCACACATGAAAGTAATCAGTTTGTTGATGACACTTTGGCAGCCCATGCATGATCATATGGTCCCAGAACACCAGTAGATCATATGCAAATATTGCCTGCATATTCATTGAGATGCCACACGGCCAGTGGAAGTCGCTTTAATTATCTTTCAAGGAGAAACACAGCTGCCTCTGGCACCAGTGCTCCACTGGCTCTGTAGGCCTGCTGGTACCTGCACTGATGTGGAAATTGCTTCCACAAAATATGAAAGGGCAGTGGAGTTTGCTATATTCCGCATTCTGCTTGGGAGTTAGAAGTGGCCAACCTGATTTTGGTATTTGATTTCTGACTTATATTTTAAGATTTTCAAAAATGCAATGACATAATGTATGCTACTTATAAAATTTAGGGGCTATTCACCCCTGAGGTATAAATAATGGGAAAGCTAAACTGTGTTCTCTGAAAATATGAGTCCATGAAACGTTTCCCAAAAAAGTTATATCCATTTAATAATTACGCAGCAAGGAATATGGAATAAACAATGTCATTCTTAGCCAGATAATGGGTTTTCATCTGCACTTTGTACTTATGAATATACCAGAGAGGTACTGGTTTTCATCCAGGGGTATCAATGGAATCAATAAATTGCTGTACATAGAAGTTCTGGGCTTTTAGAAACTAGTATATAATTTTTTCATTCTTAAAATGAGTGAGTTTTTTCCTACTGAAATCTTGAAGTAATGCTATTAACATCCTTGAATGTGAAGAAGTGAGAACTATCTTTATAATCTGTATCATCTATCTACCTACCTACCTATCTACTTATCTATCTATGAAGATTTCAGTTACATCATCGGAATTCCCCAGTCTAACCGAAAATGAAATTATAGCTAGCCACTACAGGCTGCTAACTCACAGAAAAAAGCCCTTAGAACTATATGCATTCTAAAAGCCCAAGGTAGATTTGAAAAAGCCACCATTAAAACTAGAATTAGGGCAGCAGACAGCAGATACTCTTGCTGCTGTCCTGCCACAGTGCCCTTCACAATGTTATCTTCTTTTTAACAAATCTACCTTTCTTAATTCAAATAAAAAACAACAACCAAAAAAAACCTAGAATTAGGGATTACTTTATATGCCACAGTGAATTTCCCAAAGAAAACTCTTATTAAACTGGACGACAGCAGCAACAAACCTATTAAAGGGCACCGAAGGATAGCCAAATGCAGGGGTTCAAGGACTCAATCCTTGAAAGGAGGGTGACATGGCCCTTCTTCCCATCTGCTGAGCATTGAGGCGAGACTGCCTGTCTTCTTGGTCTGAGGCCTCCTGTAGTGGAGTTCATGGCTGTCAGAGTAGCCGGAAAGGGAGAAGGGAAGTCCTGGAAGGAGAGAGCCTTTGGGAGGCAGCCCTGGAGTCCGCATTACATTTCCCTCAAATCTTTGGCTGATATATTTCAATTCTGAATATACAGAAGAGCTATAAGAAGTCCAGGGAAAACAGCATCTAGAAGGGAAAGAGTTGGGCAGAGTTTTTAGGTGCTGTCAAGTGTGGAGGAGCAGAGCTTGGTGTCTGAGCTCCAAGTTAGAGAGGGGCTTGGAAAACCTGCTAGGTTTTCCATGGAAAACACAGAAGGGCCACACTTTAGGGAGAAAGAACAAGCCCCAGGATTAGGGGTTTTTTTCTCAGCTATATGGGAAAAAACTAAACATAGCCATTCTAATAAAGCATCAAACCAAACCTCCCAAGTTCAAGGTGATCCACCAGTAACCTAACAGCCTGCTAGAACAAAAATCAACACTCCTCAAGGAAGATAATAGAATACAGCATCTTTACTATGTAGCAGTTATATTATTCAGTGCACAGTTAAAATGTACTGAATAGGAAAAGAAATGGAAACTGTGATTCAGAGTCAGGAGAAAAATCAGTTAATAGAAAGTGACCCCCATATTAATCAGAGGTTGGAATTCAGACAAGAACTTTAAAGATGCTTTTATAACTACGTTCAAAGAAGCAGAGAAATGGAAATACATATGCTCACACAATGTCTGAAACAGCTAGACCAGCTTAACAACAGATTGGGGCAGCAGAAGCAAGGGTTTGTGAAGTTATAAAGCATCAATAGCAATTATCCAGTCTCTAGAAGAGAGAGGTAAAAATGAAATAGTGAACAAAGTAACCTATGAGACAATGTCAAGCAGTATAATAACAAACATGTAATTGAAGTCCCAGAAGGTGAGAAAAAAGAGAATGGGGCAGAAAAAAAAAAAAAATTGAATAAATAGTGGCTAAAAATACTTCACATGGGGGGGGACCCAAACTTCAGAAATCAACTATGGATCCTAGAAATTTAGCAAACCCTAAGTAAGATAAATACAAAGAGAACCATGTATAGGAACATCATAGTCAAATTGCTGAAAACCAAAGATGAAGAGATAAATCTTCAAAGAACCCAGAGAAAAAGGACATATTACATACAGGGGAATGTCCGTAAGAATCGCTGCTGATCTCTAATGAAACAAGGAAGGCCAAAAAAACAATGAATGATATCCTTAAAGGGCTGAAAGAAAAATAACTGTCAACCAAGAATTCTACATTCAGTTAAACTATCCTTCAAACAAAAAAGGGAAACAAAGACATTTTCAGATAAGCAGACTCTGAGAGAATTCGTTGCCAGGAGACCCTCACTACAAGAAGTGCTAAGCAAAATGACCCAGTTGGAAACTTGGCTCTATGTGAAAGAATGAAAAGTTCCAGAAATGGTAAAATTGGGTAAGTATAAAACACTTTAAACACTTTCTAGTTCCACTGAAAGACAAGATTGTTTAAAGTAAAATTGAAACGATTGTATTGTGGGTTTTATAATGTATGCATATATAAAATATATCAAAATAGTAGCACAAAGCAGAGGTGAAATGGAATTACACTGTTCGAAGTTTACATTTTAGATAAAGTAACACAATGTTAACTCTAAATAGCCCATAATGCATTACAGATGCATATTATAATCATTAGAACGAAAAAGCCAACAGCGGGATAAGAGTGGAGTGCCAAAAAAAATATTCTATAACGAAAAGAAGGCAGGAGAGACAAAGAATGAAAAACAGAGAGTACAAATAGAAAGCAGACTCATACTAGCAAAAACACGAAACTCAAAAGCCTATGCTGCCGGGCTCAGTGGCTCAGCCTGTAATCCCGCGCCTTTGGGAGGCTGAGGTGAGTGGATTGCCTGAGCCCGCGGGTTCGAGACCCGCCTGGGCAACTAGGCAAGTCCTCATCTCTTACAATAAATCAAAAAAATCAGCCGGGCATGGTAGCGCACGCCTGTAATTCCGGCTACTTGGAAGGCTGAGGCGGAAGGATCGCCGGGCGCCACTGCACTCCAGTCTGGGCGACCGAGTGAGACTACAACTCAAAAAAAAAAAAAAGCCTATACTAATAAAAAAAAAAAAAAACAAGCACAAAATAGTGTATACTATGTGGATTCTATGAGTTAAAAAAGTCAAGATCAATCAAACTAAGCCAGGGTAATCGAAATCAGAACAGTGGTTGCTTATGAGGAGTGGGGAACTTTCTGGAGTGATAGGAATTTATACCTTGAGATGGTGGCCTACTGGGAGAATACGTTTATTAAAATTCCTAGAACTGTACACTTAAAATATGCATTTCACTGTATGTATATACATTTGACATCCATTTTTTAGTCTTAAAACTCTCCTGGGGACTCTGGCCCAAAACTTTGGTCAACAGAGGGCGCTCCGAGCCCACCAAACACCCTTTGGAGCCCCAGCGCCTTCGCGACGCAAGTGAGACCAGCCCTGGGCTCCGGGTCTCCGAGGGGGACCGCGCAGCTCCCCGGTGCTCCTCCTCGGCACCCCGCCGTCCCGACCCGCGGCTTCGCCGGCTCGCGCGTTTCACCGGCCACACGCCGTGCTCCGGCCGCGATGCCGCGCGTGGCTCACGGCGGTGCCGTTTTCCGCGGCACCGACGCAGAACACAGATGCAGCCGGGAGCCGGCGTGCGCGCCTGGAGGCCTACCTGCCCCCTGGGGTCCTCCGTTGATGGGATCGCTTTTAATTGGAAGTAGGAACGTGATGGAAACTTCCACACCGTTCTCGACATCTTCATTTTGACCTTTGAACCTCGCTCTGGTGGCTGCGAAATAGTCCCACGCAAGGGCTGCGGCGGGGGGGCGGGGGGGTGGCAGCGCAGGCGAGGCGCGGAATCTTCCCCGAGGAAGACGGGGGGGGCGTTCCCCCGGGGCTCCGGCACCCCCCATTATTGCCTTCCTGCTCCCTCCTGCCTCGTGCATATCTTCCGAGGAAGCCAGCGCCCGGAAAGCCCTAAACGCCCTCTGCGCCCTCGCCTCCCTCCAGGCCGGGTCCCTCCGGGGGGCGCGAAGATGCCATTACAGCTCACGTGATCCCCGCGCGGGCCGGTCCGTCTCGCGGGGTGTTAGTGAAAGGTCACAACCAAGCAGACCTGCCGGCTCACCAGAAGAAATGTCCTCCTGGGAAGTGAAAAATGACACCCCGGAGCAGCCACGTGTGCAGCCCGGCATACGCCGGCTTCCTGCGCTCCGGGGCGCTGCTTGGGGGGTGGGGAGGGGTCGGAGAGGGGGCGATGGCTGGGTGCTCCGGAGACCCCGCGGGGCCCAGGCGCGGAAGGAAGGAAGGGACCCCCGCAAGGAGAGGCCAAGGCCAGCCCGGCCACACCCCCTCTCCAGGCCCGCGTGGGCGGCGCCGCGAGTTCCTCAGT
>NW_007252896.1:502794-504204 GCF_000164805.1 Carlito syrichta | reverse complement strand
AGGCGAAGCTGCCGGCGGATATTGGCTCGGCGACACGCCGAGGCTCCTCCCCGAGTCTGGATCTTTATATTCGGGGAGAATTTCTCCGAACTCAGCTACGGGGCTCGGCGAAGGAGGCGAGTTCGCGTCGCCGGCGCGGCTGGGGCTCGCCCACCTCCCTTCCCCGCGGCGGCGTGCGCCCCGAGCGCCTCCCGCTTCTCCCTCGTGGGCGAGGACGGACTTACGCGGCCGGGAGACGTCAGTTATCGGGCTGTGACCGCGGAGCGAGGACGGCGACTGCAAGAGGCAGAAGAGGATGAGGCAAAGCGTTATTTGGAGGGAAGAATAAACCAGCCGCCCAACCCTTTCTGCCAGCTGGGGCTATCACTTCGGGGGTCCGTTTGCTTTACCCTCCCCCCGCCCCCGCCCTCGCCAATTAGGACGCCGTGACTCGAGGGCCCAGAGACAGCCGGCCCCGGGCGGCTGGGCGACGCGTCCAGGCGTGGGCGCGTTTGGAGGTAGCCTTGGTGCAACATCTAGACACTCTGCTCTGGAGAAGCCACCATGAATTCGGTAGCTGGGAATAAAGAGAGGCTTGCGGTCTCCACCAGGGGCAAGAAATACGGGGTAAGTTGTGACAGGTACGACGCGGGGACACGCGTTACCCGACCCATCTCGGCCGGGGTCCCCCTCTCCCCGGAACGCGGGCCCGGGCAGGGCGGCCCCGCGTCTCCTCCGCGGGCCGGCGGGGCTGTGCGTGCGCGGAGGCGGGTCCGCCGCGGGGACGCCCGCACGCCCGCCCCGCTCCTGGGATTTTTTCAGGGTCTCGTTCCTCCCTTTCCCCGCACCCGTAACTTTTGCAGCATTCCTGCACTCCGAGGCGGAGTTCAGCCGGAGGGGAGGGCTTCCCCGGAGCCGGGAGGTCCTTTGATTTACCTGCAGGATCTGGAGGGCTGGACCCCGAATGAATGAACGTCCTGAAATCACAGGGCCCCGGGATAGGGTCTTCCAGGCTTGTGTACCTGGGCTCTCGCGGGGCGGACGCCGGGTCCAAAAGCGTGGGGCCCTGACTCTCTGCTCCCCCATCCTCCGCAGAACCCGTTGCCACCCCTCCCCAGCCCCCCAGCGAGTCCTCTTCCTGACCCGAGGAGCCCACCGGCGCCCGGGAACCGGCGCCAGGGTCACCCGGGCGGCTCAGGACAATTAGCGAGACAGATGCAGGGCGATTTGGCTGCAGGGCTTGGGGCGGTCTCGAACCGGTGTCCGTGGGCGTTGGACCAGCTCCCCCGCTGCGCGCGGGAGGGCGCCCCCGGTCCGGCGCAGCCCCGGGGCGCTCGGGCCGGCCGCCCCGCGGCCCGTGACACCGGCGTGTCTCCCCCGCAGGTGAACGAAGTCTGCTCCCCCACCAAGCCCGCGGCGCCCTTCTCCCCC
>NW_007252896.1:466652-502081 GCF_000164805.1 Carlito syrichta | reverse complement strand
GGCTGCGGGCCTCGCCGTCCATGGGGCGTTGCCCCCCGGTGTTCCGTCCCGCTGCCCCCTCCCGTCCCCCTCTGCGGGCCACTCATGAGCTTTCCTCCCCGCCCGCACCTCCACCTGTGAGCCTTTACAAAAAGGGTCGTGTGCGCCGTCAAAGCAAGCTGAGGCTTGGGAGTTGGCGGTTCCTGTGGCCTGCGGCTGGCCCTTCCTCCCCAGGGTTCCAGAAACAGAAACGCACACTCGAAAGCCCGCCTTCCTTAGCGCCCTGTGTCTAACTGGGGAAGCCTGCGGAGGTGGTAGCTCCTGGCAGCAGCGCGCCCTCCTGGCCTGCTCCTGCGCCGAGCGCGTTGCATCCTCCATGGCAACCCTGCTCGCGGCGTGGGCCTGGCCGGAGCTCCCAGAGGGTAACACAATGCGATTGTGTTTGCGCTGTTGGGTCCAGGGACTATCAAATGATGACATTTACTCTTGCGCCTCAAAGAGTTTTGATCAGTGGTTACAGAGCAATAGCAAGAAAACCGAGTGGATTGCTTTGGAGGTTTCTGACCCTTGGTTCAACGGCCTTTTCTGGTTTATATTTCTGGGACTTTTGAAACGAACGATTGTGATTTCGAGAAGTGGGGTTCAGGAATAACCGCATCTGTTCGCCTCATCGGCTTATCCAAACACACACGATGTATTCATATGCAAGGGGTTAAATTAAACAGATACCCACAGACGTCGTTAAATTTGAAAGGGGGAAAATTGCCACCGGGAGAATTGGTTTTATGAATGCAGAACTTATCTCAAGAATAATTAACTCGTGGGTTGTTGTCCGTGTGCCATTTTTGTAGTGTGATAATAAATTTGCCATGACAGCCCGCGAATAAATCTCAGGGAATCCAAAGGCTTCCTTCGCCCTCGCGTGCCAGACCCTCCGATTTAACACCGTTCCTTCACTCACAGATTTATTTGCTCTTTTGAGCATTCATCGGCATTCGCTGATTTCCTACCCCAATCAAGGAAATGTGTCTGGCCTGGGAATGAAAATAACAGGTACACACGGTCCTTGTCCACAGAGAGCTTATATTTATTTGAATAGAGAACACAGACATTAACCACAGAATGCACAGTTCTTAGTTTATTCTCACTGGTGGAGAGATTGTAGGGTCCAGAGTTGGACCATCTGTTAAAGATGCGAAGAACCTTGGTTATTAAAGATAAAACAACGGATATGGCAGTCCGAATCAGTTGCAGCCTCCCAAGTTATTTCAGAGCCTTCTTGAGGACCTGTTCTTATAACGGGTTCTTTGTGTCGCTGAGTGCTGCTTATGTACAAAGGTAAGTCCAAATGCGGGAGAGGAAGGAACATATTCAGGAAGAAGAAACAAATGTGGAAACTCCTATGCCTCCAACCTGCGTTACGGTGTCAGGTAGCAAACTGGAATTTTGGTTTTGTTGAAGCAGCTTGGGGAATTCCTTCACATTGTTATAGGAGGCAGCTCACTATATTATTTTCAGTTTTATTTCCATGATGAAATAAGAGTGACATTGGGAAACTGACTGTCGTGTTAGAGTGAGGTGATGGCTCCCAAAGCAGCATTGGATCCGCTGAAGCTCGACACTCCGCGATGACTTACGGTGATCCAAGGACATCTAGAGAGAACTGCCAGTCATGCAGACAGTCACAAGGGATCACTTTAAGTGTACACCTGAGTATCACACAGTGCCACGGTTGCCTGAGTTTTATATGTGAAGCAGCACAATGAAGCATGGTACAAGATTTAGCCAGGTATAGGAGTGCTTTGCACTAGCTCATGGTTAGAAATGAAATTTGGGGCCTCAATTTCAACTACAAATTTTCTGCATGTCTTTGAGAATAATTTGGGGGTGTGTGTGTGTGTGTGCTTGTGTGCACGTGCGCGCGCAAGCGAGCATATACCATGTTTTAAGCATTTGTACTCTGCAATTAGGTACAATTTCCATTACATCTTTAATGTTTGCCACATTTTAACCAAACAATTGCCACGTTCTCTGGTTTACCATGGATGGAGGGCCATATAACTTAGAGATAAGACGTTTCTTCTTCCCAGTCAGATTTATGAACAAACTGTGGATCTCTTTAGCCCTCAGGCACAGAAGGAGTTAAATTTCTTTAGAACAAGAGATGCCATTGTGACTCCAACAGGCAGTTCACCCTGGAGAGTAAGAGTCTGGAAGATAAAGACATGTTTCTGAGGGGTAGGTAGCAACAATCGTCTCTGTAATTTGCTTAAGATGCTAAACTGCATTTGGGGAATATTTACTTAAACAGTATATTAAATTCTATTAAGTGGTATTAAAAGTTGCCTAGGTAGGTATTTAAAAATCAAAAGCAGAATAGCACATCCAGGAACCTTATTATTTTAGGTTGGATTTGGTTTTAGTTTTATCTCCACCATTGATTTATTTTGTGGCACTGAGTAAATTGGTTTTCCTCTCTGTTTTTAACTTTCCAATTCATATGCTAAGGAAAAAAATTCAAACTGTTAAAATGTTATAAAAAATTACCTACGGTAAGGTTTAAAAGTGCTTCCATTCTTTAGAGAAAGATATGAGAATTGGTGATTATTAATCAGCTAAGATTCTGTGAGATTTGTGCTTTACAGAATTCAGTTTTTCGTATAAAACATTATCCATGTCAGTTTCTAATTTCATCAGTACATTACCCTAAAATCATACTGCTGTATTAGTTCTCACACTGCCCCCATTGGTAGGTAGCAAGCCCTATTAACTTCCTCAGTTTTGTCTTTGGGACAGTGGGTTAAGGACCGGAGACTAAGAGCGGGGGGTCTTACCCATGCAGGGGTGTCTGGATGATCCGGGGAGTTAGTGGTTGGCTCTGGTGGCTTGAGAGAGACCACCCAATTCTGAGCACTCTTCGTAGTCATGTGGTCCTGGAGTACAGGGCTTCGTGGCAGAAGGTGACATGACTTGGATGTAACTGGGTAACTGGGTGGTGATGGTGTTGGCTGAGGCAGGAAACCGGGAGACACAGAACTGACTGGAGCTTGGAGGGAAGGATGATGATGGGTTTGACTTTCTATCCGGTGAGTTTGAGTTTTCTGGAAAGAGATGGAGCGTGGAGGCAGATTTAATAATAAAACAGTTTGTTGTTGGCTATTTCAAGACTGGCACGCAGAAGTGACAACTGTGAGCTCGCATAACTCTGTTGCGAATGCTCTGGTTTCATCCTTTCCAACAGCAACTTACCTGGGTGAGTGGAGATTTGTGCTTGGCAGCAGATTGTAAAACATTCGGATTGACTTTTATTACCTCAGTCAGTAAAAAAGTATTTACTGGGGTTATATCATTTCTCTTCTGGTGCTGGTGAGTGGAAGTGGTCAGATGAAAGAATGAGGATGTGTGAAGTGTTGGGATTTTAAGTGAGAACAGTCCTTTTGCCCATTTTTTTTGTAGTGCTCCAGTGTGTAAATATAAAACCCTTTCATGTCCAGTGGCAAGAGTGTCTTTCCTGTTTTATAGACAGTCAAGGCACCGAGCCAGAAATAGAGGCCAAGGAACGAATCTCCCATTTTGGGGCTAGCCTAGATCATTCTGATATCTTTGACAGAACTTTTGAATTGACTGGGTAAGTCGTACGAAACATCAGCCCAAAGAAATTCCCTGGAGTAAGCAGAAATGCTCCAGGTTGGCCAAAGGTTATCAGACATCTGTTCATTTCCATATCAATAAAAGAAAATCTTCTTTTATGTAAAAAAAGGTCCAGAACTATGTTCCTATCTGATTTTTTCTCAGTCACATATTCTGAGTCCATTTATGCCCCAGAAATATCAGAAAGATTAGCCAGACATACTGAGAAGAGTGGCCAGGAATCACAGAGATGAAAGAAAGGAATGTGTTGGAGGGTTAAAAACACCAAACGTGGGCTCTAAATAGCCAGAGCCGAGTAAGTCTAGACTTGGGGAGATATATATATATATTTCCCCACATACATATTTTTGTATTTTGCCAACTCCAAAGGAAGGTTATTAAAAAACAACTCTATTCAAAAGGTCCCCAAAGCCATCATAAAACATTTTATAAATACTTATTATGAGGGAATTTTAGCTAAAGTCTCTTTCTCCTAAGGACATGTGGCTATTTTCAAAAATACTTCATTTGGGTCTTTTTCATTTCAGAGGTATTTTAGATAAAGGAGCAGCTAATAGATAAGATCGGTACTAAGAGTCCAGCAGCATATTAAAAATATTCTGAAACATTTTAGGAGTTTATAAAAACACTCCTAGTAGAGACATGTGAGCAGTAATCTCTTCTTTATAGTGTAGCAAGCTATGGAATAATGGCATTTCACTCTACCAGACTTTTAATTGTGAACCAACATGGTCAGTTTTTATAGTGACTTAATTCACTTTGCAAAAGTCCCTGGCCTGTAATAATTTCTTCCACATTCATTGTAGATAGGATTATTGCATTGGAAATGTGATTTTTAAATGGCTGAGGCTGGTAGTTTGTCAGCATTCAGAAGGATTAAGTCAATTAAGTTTAGGCAACGTCAGTTGCTCTTTGGTGTTATGTCACAGATTGTACCATTCATTAGCTAATGGTGGTGGTGGTAATAATAACGATGATAATAATTGGCTAATAATTATTGTCTTTATGTGCCAAGAACTGTACTAAGACACAGGTATGTGTACACACACACACACACACACACACACAATCTCATATAGCAAAATGAAGATGAACATTAATTTTTTTCTTGACCCTGGAATTCCATGTGCTTGACATGGTTAAGGTCACAAAAGGAAGCATGAAAAAAGCTGCAGGGAACTGAGAAACCCAAGTACACATTCCCCGAAGCCACTGAGGGTCACCATTCGTATAACTGACGGAGAGAGAGACCCCTGCTTGAGAATGTTATCATCCTTTTTTTCTGGACTCACAGACAGTGATTCCACTTCTGGGCTGTAGGAGGTGGGGGGAAGTATGTGGGACTGTCAGGTTCTGAGTTGAGTAATTTTCTTGGTTGGAATGTAATGGGGTGAGGGGTGGAGAAGGAACTTCCTCAGATTTATATTCACTTGGTTGAGACACTGTTGTCAGCCCTTCCTGAACAGAAAACCCTGCCCGAGGGCCCTGTCCTGACCCTCTGAGAGGAAGAGCTTTTCAGCTGGACGTTTCAGTGTCACATCAGCAGGGCTGCCAGACTGTTCTTCTGTTTCGTCCTTGAAAAGATGGCAAATTGGCTGGTGTCTGTGAGGGTCCCTGGTCTCTTTGCAGGAATATAAAACTAACTTCCTTTCTAACCATCTTGAGTCATAAGCTGTTCACAAGCATCTTTCCTTTCCCTTTTTTTTTGAAAGCCTCCTTTGTGATGTATTGTGGCGAAGGAGCACTGTTTAGAATGGGCTCCCAGTTGATCTTTCATACTTAGCATACAACAGTCAGAAATGTTTTAAATACATTTGTATGGGTGCAAAAGGAATGGGAATACATCTGCATTTCTAAATTACTTTTGAAATATATATCAAAATATTGAATCTGTTTGTATCCATCATCTGCTTTTGCCTTTGGAACTGCTCCAGAATCCATTTAAGAAAACTGGATTTTGAGTCCTTGTTAGAAAGGTGTTTGTCCACCTTATCCAGGTTTCAAAGAAATTCATTTGTGTTTTCTTCCAGAATTTATATAATGTCCTTTTAAATGTTTAGAGCTCTGATCCGCTGAGAGATCATTTTGGTGTAAAATGAAAGGTATAGGTGTATTTGATCTTCTTCCAGATGACTATCCAGTTGTTCCCAAACCCTTTATTGAAGTATCCCTCTTTCCCTCACTGACTTAAGATATCACTTTTTCCATAAAGCAGATTTTCAGTTGTATTTGGATCCGTTACTAGATCTTCTATTATGTTCCACTTATCAGTCTCTTCATGTACCAATTCCCTACTATTTTACTTGTAGATGCTTTGTACCATATTTTAGTGTGAAGTAGGGCTAGTCCTCTCTCCCTCAAACAATGCCTTTCTTTTCTAAGAGTTTTCTTTCCTATTTTCCCATATGAACTTTAGAATCAACTTGCTTTACTCCAAAAAATTTTGTTTTTAGTTGGGACTGTGTTAAACTTCTCTGTTAACCTGGGGGAGTAGTTGTCATCTTTATGATACTGAGTCTTTCGCAAGAACATGGAATGCCTTTCCATTTGAACAACTCTACTTTTCAGCAATCGGTAAGGGTTTCCTCATATAGACTTTGCACGTTAATTATTATTCTTAGTTATTATATCTTTTGTTGCTATTATAAGTGGAGTCTTCACCTCCATTATCTCTTCTAGTTGATAATTACATACGTGAAAGATACTAACTTCATATATATATATTTTTTAAGTTGGAGTCTCACTCTGTCGCCCAGACTGGAGTGCAGTGGCCGCTCCCGGCCACCGCAGCCTCGACCTGCTGGGCTCCGGCGATCCTTCTGCCTCAGCCTTCCAAGTAGCTGGAATTACAGGCATGCGCTACCACGCCCGGCTGATTTTTTGATTTATTGTAGAGATGAGGTCTCGCTGCCCAGGCGGGTCTCGAACCCACGGGCTCAGGCAATCCACTCACCTCAGCCTCCCAAAGGCGTGGGATTACAGGCTGAGCCACCGAGGCTGGCTTCTGACTTACATATTAATTTATATCTTTTTGTCTTATTAAATTATACCAATATTGTCATTGGTTTTTTGTTTTCTTTTTTGAGTCGGAGTCTCACTCTGTCACTCAGGCTGAAGTGCGGTGAGTTTTTTAAAATTGGTACAAGAGTGTGGATGTTATTGCCAATTACTGAGATGGAGAATATAGGCAGAGAAGGTTTTTGTTATTTTGAATCTGGTTTTCGAGGACGGCTGTGGATAATTAAATTGGTTTGGGCTCTCTAGAGCGTTAGGCATTATGGTCTAGGGGGCTCCCGTTGGGGCTGTAGTGTGGGTTCAGAGGTGGAGAGATGTAAGATCTGGGAGATGTCAGCGTGAAGAAGGTGGTGGAATCCACAGATGATACGAGCTCTCCACATATGGGCAGAGCGCCACAGTAGATAGCTGAGCATGGAGCTATGGAACCCGTTGACATCAAAGGGACAGGTGGGCTGAGGAGCCAAGAAATAGGCCAAGACAGAGAAGATAGAAAACAGGGAGGAAAAACTAGGAGAAGGTGGTATCCTGGAAACTGAAGGAGGAGTAAGCTTCGGAGGGCAGGGATGATAATAGGTCTGATACTCGAGAGATCAAGGAGGTAAGGACTGAGGTTTCCATTGAACTGACAAGTAGGAGGTCAATGGGCATCACTATTTGAAGAGTTTCTGGTGCCCTGGAGAAAGCAGCTGATGACAGTGCGCCCAAGACGCAGAAGTGAGAACATCTCAGGTAGCATTTGAGTTGATGAGGACACTAAATGGTTACAAGAGATCCTTTCTTTGAGGCTTTTATTACCTTCAAATAAAGGTTTGGAGTCAACAGACTGGGATGCAAAAAACAGGCTCCATTTCTTAGTGTGTGACTTTGGGCAAACCCCTTAGCCTCTCTGAATGAACCTGGTTATGCTCATCTGTATAATGGGAGTAATGACAGGAGCCCACCAGTGTGGTTGTGGGGATTCAGTGAGGTTGTGAGATGATATTCAACTGTCGCTTTCTGTTATGATCCTATGCCTTCCACCGGAAGTTGAATTTTGTGAAATACTCCCCCCTCCCTCCCTCCCTTCTTTTGCCAGTGGTCTGACATCAAAATGGAGAAGCAGCAGTCAGAGAAAATGAAATCATTCACTGCCTCTCTTTCTCTGTTTCTTTATCTCCAAGTGAACAAAGCATCTCATACTTATTTACTCATTCAGAGGTGGCTCCAGAGAAAGTTTGAGTGCTCAGTTGATGAAAATCGCGACTCCTTTGAGTTGAGGTGCCATGAATATGGATTGAGATTCTTTGTCACAGATGGAAATCCCTCCTTTAAGCCCTGCCCCTCTCAGAGGCCTCCAGGGAGCATTGCAGATGCAGCGTTTGGCATTTGGGCTCTGGCCAGGGAAGGAGAGCAGGTTTCCTCCAGTGACTGCGCATGCGATGTGCAGATCTGAGCAGCACCAGGAATTTGGGCTTATCTGCCTTCCAATCCAGTTTTATCTTTCTCAGACAGTTTTCTTTGCAGTTATGGTTTGCTGATCCTATCGCATCGATTCCGACCAGACCCTGTGGGGAAGTCTGGAAGTAGAGAAGTCGCCTCCCCCCACCCTCCCCAAGTAGTATTTCCTGCCGTCTCAGCTCTCTGGAGTTGACTTGGGAGGAGAGGGATCTTGTAAACTCCAATATAAAAGGAGGAGATATTCTGACTGCTGCTATAGAGGTTGGCATATCAGAAGGCTCAGAGGGTAAAGTCGGTCTTTTTGAAAGGCAGAGCTGTATCTCAATATACCCGAAATGTTACAGATGAGGTTACAGCTGAGGGCTGATTTTTAGTCATCTTTTCCACTTATTGGAGTTTAAGCTCGATACTGTTGCTGACCACAGAAAGTTTTTGGAAGAGGTTTCAGCTCTCCACGCAGCATGAGTCTAAAATCTTTGGTGGTTCTTACCCAGAAAACTTCTTTTTGTTTATGTATTTTTGTTTGAAAGCATGAGCCGCACATCATCAATTATAATCTGCTTTCCCACCACAGGGGTGACAAATCAAAGCTTTCATTTGAATAATTCTTTATCTCAGCTGACTGATGTCTGAGATTTGTTATTGCTAATTCAGGAGTTTTTCCGAAGATAACATAGGAGCTTACAGAGCTTGAGCTTTTTCGGCAGTGTCATTCCATCTTTTAATTAGCAGTGATGAGCAGCTATGCTTCCTCACGAAACACTATCATCTTATTTAGAGTGGCTGCTTTCTTTAGAGTTATAATCACCCCTCATCCATCTAACTGGTGGTTTGATGCAGCAATGAGAGACTATGTATTAACTGATTAGAAGCCAACAATAACAACCACCACCCAAAGCTGTTGATCTAACCAAATGGTTTACAGAAAATAAGCAGTCAAATTCAGGCAAACAACTAGCAATGACCGTTGTTTAAGAAAAATAATCGGCTGCCTGGTTCAGTTGTGTGTCTTTCTGCAGAGCGAAGTCTTGGTCCTGAGCAGGCGGCTGGATGTCTTCCCCGTGATCCCATGGCTGTGCACTGGAGCATCACCTGTCCTCTGCCAAGCCGGGGTAGCTGGGAGGAGGATGGAAAGGAGCTATGAGACGGAGGGGAGGAGCAGGAGGATGGATGAGAGAAAGGGTGAGAGAAACAAAATAAAGGAGCAGTTGGCGTAAGCGTCAGAGGTTGTCTATAATCCCAGATATTTAGGCAAAAAAGAACTTCTGGGGACAGAGGTGTAATCCTGCTTCCAGCATGAATGAGCATTGTGAGTCTGAAAGAGTCACCTAGCTGGCCTGTGCCTTATTTTTCTTTGTAAATAAGAGCTTGGTAGTTGGTGGTCCCTAAACTTCTCCCAAGCCTGTGAGTCTCTGTGAAGCTGGAGTGAAGCGCCAGACATTTATGGAGTCCATTCCTTGAGCCCAGATTCCATAGGGATGATTGGCAAAGCCCCGATGGGTTTCTGGCTGGACTGAGAAGCTGAAGCTGCTCCATGGGCTGCCACGTTTATGGGGCTTCCCATCTGCCGCTGACCGGGGTGACCTCCTTGTTGGTCCAACCAAACAAAGGTACTGGGAGCGCTGTTGTCATTGATGTTTCTGCCTTTGGAATTTGGATCATAAACTGACCAACAAAGTTCTTCCTGTTTCTTAATAAAGCTGTTTGCTTCACTGTCTTCTGTTTGTAAACAGAAATAAACTTAGACAAACCAAAAGACAATTGATTTTCGTTAAGGAGTGTTTGAGGAAAAGTTCTGCCTTAGACATAAAGACTGCTGTGATGGTTTTACATCTAAACTGTCTGTCATGTTCATTAGGATTTAGAAATAACTCATGAGGAGTTCATCCTAATAAGGGAACGCCAGAACTCTGAACATTGTATTAATTATTCTTAACCAAAATTCTCCCATCTTAATTTTTTTCAAAAACGTTTTGCCCCCTTTGATTTCTTTCTTTCTTCTGCTCTTTCAAATGTCTGGAAGGGCCATAATTGCTTAGGCTGGTATTTACATATCATATGCGCCTCCTTGGGTTTAATGAGCCTGTGGTGTTTGATGCTGGGGTCTGGAAAGGATGTATCAGGTAGCTGCCTGCTGAGTCAACAAGGCCCATGCAGTTGTCATCAATTTTATTTTTCTCTTTTATCGCTAACCTGGATTGCCTCTTTAAAATCTCTGCTTCCTGGGGGGACTGTTTCCCTGACTCTTATTTCAAATATAATACTTTGAATTTGAGTCTAAACACAATTTGGGGAGTATGGATATTAAAAGCAGAACTTCATTTTGCTTTTACTAGCCCAGAGCACATTACGACTTTGGAGCAGATAGAGTTGAGAACAGGCTCGTTCTTCCATTGGGTTCTCTGCGCATACTAGAGCATCCTGCAGCCAAGCACACCCAACTCCAACAAACCTTCCATACGGGTTTTTGTCGACTAGGTCCTCAGACGCTGTGTTCTTTATTTCTCCTATGCTTTGCCCCTAAATGTGTCCATACAGTCAGTTCTGACATTTCCAAGAAGGAGACCTTTTTTTTCTTGCAGATAGTTTCTGAATCACAGAGAAGACTTTCTAATGGGCCGTGGTGTGTGTGCGTGCCCGCGCGCACTTTGTGGAGGCCCCGAAGGCAGTGTACAAGTTGGTGACACGGTAGACATCCTGTCCTAGGTTTCAGACATTGTTAGGCCGAAGCATTTATTGGAGGTCAAGGCAGCCAATAAAGGGAGATGCATAATTAAAAGGGCATTCAGCAGAGGAGGCTGGTGAACGGTCCCAGCAAGCTGAGGGCAGAGGAAGCAGTTGGCAGCTGCTTGTCTGCCCGTGATGACTTTACGAGCATTTTTTGCAGCCAGGGTGGTAATTGCCATACAAAGGCACAGTTTTTATATGCCTAATCAGGCATTCTGCTTCCTGTGTGAGGCATCCTCATGGGGGAAGGAAGTTGCTGGGTTGTGAGCTTTTCATGGCGGTGGTTTGTGCTCATTTACCTTTTTTATAGAGTGCTCGTAGTTATGAGTGATTCTCCATAATGTCCCTTTATGGTGGTCAGGAAGGAGATAACAGAATGACGAAGAAGTTTAGGAGGCTTGCCCAGGGTCACCCAGAAAACCTTTGGCTTCTGAATGTCCATCAAGGGTTTCTTAGAATTTTTTTATGCAGCCATTTTGCCCATGGGGGTCTCTTTCTTGACTCTGAACCCCCTGACTGTAGTTCATGATCCTGTCTTACTCATGTTTTGTTTGGTTGCCTGTGCACCCCATAGACAGTAATTGTTTTTTGAATACATGAATTCTCTAAGGATTTCTAGCCGCTTGAGAAAACCCTGTCAAAACTCCTGTACACTTGCTGTCTAATGAAAACATCACCAGGGTGGAGAAGGGATGTTGGTGATGTGTGGAGGGGGGGGAAGTGGTGCCTGGGTTGGTTCTGGGAAGTGGCATGGTGCCATCCCGCCGACATGGCCTCCTGTTCTCTAGAACAGAGTGACATTCACAGGGAACAGGAGTGAGAGCAGCCCCTTTGCCTTGGTGGACCTTAGTCTAGGCATTTATGGGTTGGTTAGTTTGGGGGTCCTCACGTTTCTCATTAGCTGATATGTTCTTGTTTTTGCTCAGTCTACATAGAAGTGAATATAATGTCCTTATACTCACTTCTGCTTTTGCAGAATGAAGGAATGTGGGAATGCTTACTGGATGCTTATAGTGGGTCCCAGGTATTCCAGAAAGGAAAACATATCAGAACTAAACTGAGAGGGCAAGTGTCTTAGTCTGTTTGGGCTGTTCTAACACAATAGTATGAACTACATAACTTACAGACAACAGAAACATTGATTTCTCACAATTCTGGGTGCTGGGAATTCCAAGATCATGACACTGGCAGATTGGGTATCTTGTGAGGGTCTGCTTTCTGGTTCTGGTGCCTTCTCTCTATGTCCTCCCACAGTGGAAGGGACTGGCTAGCTCTTCAGGGTCTCTTGCATAGGTGCTAATCCCAGTTATGACAGCTCAGTCTTCATGATCCAATCACTCCCCAAAGCCCCCACCTCCTAATACCATCACCTTAGGGAATTGGGGTTCAACTTATGAATTTTGGGGAAACATAAGCACTCAGTCCACTGCAGCAAGCATGAGGTCACTTATCCAGATACTGGCCCCTCAGACAGTGTTCATATTTGGTTTAATTCTTCTTTTTATCTGGTAATCAATTCTGCACTGCCTCCATTATCTGGCGAGATGGTAACACGTGATCACATCCCAGAGGAAGCAGGGTCTGAAATAAAGGAATCTCTCTCCCTTTAAAGATTACGGACTGCCTTAGAGTTTGATGTGGGAGAGGAAATGCAGTGGGCTGGTTTCGAGTCTTTCATTGTAGAGTAGCAAGGAGGCAGGATGGTTTTTTTTTTTTTCCAAAGACGTTAATGAGGTCATGCTAGTTCTGAAAAGAAGTGGAGTAGTGTACATTTAAGAGAACCTGTTGATATCTTTTTAGTAGAATCATAAATGTATAAACCCTCTTTCAAATTTTTTTTTGAGATAGGATCTCGCTGTCACCCAGGCTGGAGTGCAGTGGCACGATCATGGCTCACTAAAACCTCAAATTCCTGGGCTCAAGTGATTCTCCTGCTTCAGCTTCCTAAGTAGCTAGAGGACTACAGGCATGTGACACAATGCCTGGCTAATTTTTTGTGTACTTTTAAATTTTTTGTAGACAGGTCTTCCTATGTTACCCAGGCTAGTCTTGAACTCCTGGCCTCAAGCAATCCTCCCACTTCAGCCTCCCAAAGTGCGGAGATTACAGGTGTAAGCCATCATACCTGACCTTCTTTATAATTTTTACACAGGGCAGAAATCACTATCATATATCAATTTAAATAATCACCATTAATTTTTAACGTTGTACATCACCTGATTCCTGGGAACCTCAGAATATTCTTTTTAATCATTAGCATTTTATAACCATAGCACAATGGTGTAGAAGGAACCGTAGGAGGTTACCCAGCATTGCATTATACTTTTCTGGTTACGTGCCTGGTACTTGCTCTATGAGCCATCAGGGTTTGAGTCTTTGTCTGCTATTCACCAGCTCTAGGAACTTAGAGAAGGGCTTCACCACTTTCTGCATCAGTTTCCTCACTGGCACAGTGGTGTTAAGAATAACAACTGCTTCATAGCATGTTTTGTTTGTCACATTGTAGGCATTCACCAAATGTTAGTATTTAAACTCCCATCCCAAACTGCCATGTTATGCAAAGGAAAAGTAAAACGTGTGGACGGTGGCCTCCTGGCTCCAGGGTTCATTCCACATAATTACCATTCAGTTCATTAATTTCTCATTTACTCATTATCCATCAGTATGACCATCTCTCCACTCATCCACCTGTCCATCATTTCTTTGGCCTTCTTCATAGATGGATGGGCATTAGACTTGGTGCTGGGGTTGTGAAGATAAGATTAAGACACAGTCTCTGCCCTCAAGTCCCTCCAGTCCTGAGTGAGTACAGAAACAATGTGGTAAGTGCAGAGTTATGGGCACACGGGGAGTGGCTACCACAGCTTCTGGCCACTGTGCCATTGCATCTCTTCCTTCTTTCTTACAGCATCCCTTTAAGGAATGTCATGGCTGGGTATGGAGTGGGAAGGGATGTCTTTCTACAAGGGGTGACAGTAGAGACTCATCCAGACAGGAGTTAGTGAGGGGAGCTGAGGAAGAGGAGAAATCTCAAGACCAGAGATCAGAAACAGCTTCAAGGGTCTGCAGGGACTCTAAGGAATGCAGTCCCGGCAGCCACAAAGTGTCTGAAGAGGATGGCCTGCCACATTGCCTTCGCAAAAAGTTAAATGGCAATGTGAGATTTATACATCAGTTTTAACCAACGATGATACCCTGTAATACATTAAGATGGCAGTATGATACTGATATTCATGGTAGTCTTATTTACAATAGCTAAAAGATGGAAGCCACGCAAGTGTCCATGGATAGATGAATGACTAACAAATGTGGCATATCCATGCAAGGGAATATTATTCAGCCTTAAAAAGGAAAGAAATGCTGACACATACTACCACATGGGTGAATCTTGAGGACATCATACTAAGAGAAGTAAGCCAGTTACCAAAAAAAACCCACTGTATGATTGTACTTATGCGAGTACCTAGTAATCAACTCATAGAGACAGAACGTAGAATGGTGGCTACCAAAAATTTGAGCAGATGAAAAAAGTTCTGGATGTGGAGGGTGTTGGTTGTCACACAATGATGGGATTGCTCAGAATGCACTGAAAAATGGTTAAAATGATAAAATGTTGTGTTATTTTACCACACTCACACACACAAATAGCAGTGCAAGTTGTATCGCAAAACAGTGTTTGTTCCAAGGGAAGAGATATCCCTGTGGCCTGCCTGGTCATCCAGTTGAATGGCTCGTGTAGGGTAGTTGTGGTAACATTTATTGCTCTGACCACCAGATACTTCTAAGCACACCGTGAGCCATATGGCACAGGCGACTCTCATAGCCATGCTATGAGGTGGGCACTGCTACCGCCCTGCTTCGCTGGTGAGGAAGCTCAGCAAACTTAGGTGCCTGGGCCAGGATCCTGCCTGGAAACGTGGGCAGGGGAGGATGTGGTTCCTACACTCAAGCTTTTGTATTCACAGCTGCACCACCCTTCGCACCCCCTCTGCTGTGCTGCCTCCCTGTGGGCCTCACCGCAGTCCCTCAGAGGGAAAGGGGAAGATATTTCAGAAATAGAGTTTAGAGGGATGTATGAATTCCTCCACCCTTTCTCTTCTTAATTTTATTTATTTTTAACACACACACACACACACACACACACACACACACACACACACACACACATATACATATATATTTTTTAAGAGCCAGAGACACACTCTGTTGCCCAGGTTGAAGTACAGTGGTGTAATTATAGCTCACTGTAGCTTTGAACCCTGTGCTCAAGTGATCCTCCCGCCCCAGCCTTCCAAGTAGCTAGGACAATAGGTATGTGCCACCATACCCGGCTAACTTTTTTTTTTTTTGAGTTGGAGTCTCACTCTGTCGCCCAGACTGGAGTGCAGTGGCCGCTCCTGGTCACCGCAGCCTCGACCTGCTGGGCTCCGGTGATCCTTCTGCCTCAGCCTTCCAAGTAGCTGGAATTACAGGCATGCGCTACCATGCCCGGCTAATTTTTTTGGTTTATTGTAGAGATGAGGTCTCGCTGCCCAGATGGGTCTTGAACCCGCGGGCTCAGGCAATCCACTCACCTCAGCCTCCCAAAGGCGCAGGATTACAGGCTGAGCCACCAAGCCCAGCTCGGTTAACTTTTTAATTGTTTATTTTGTAGCGACAAGGCCTCACTATGTTGCTCAGACTGGTCCTGAACTCCTTGTCTTAAGTGATCCTCCTGCCTCAGCCTCCCAAAGCACTGGGATTACAGGCATGAGTCACTGTGCCTGACCTCTTTTTTCTCTTATTTCCACTGATCTTCTGAGACGAGGGCTGGCTATGGCCGAGAGTCCATCAGCAACTCCCTCTGCATGTACTGTGGGATGGTGTGTGTCACAGGCCAGACCCACGTTGTTCCGTTCTGCAGATCTCATTGCAAGGTGACTGTTGCATTTTTGCCTATAATCGTTCAAAAAAGTTGTACCCGGGCAGTCATCATCACTGAGTAAACACATTAAGCCAGCAGACCCGTCTTTGTGAGAACAGTACATTAAGTGATTCCCTGCATAATAGTTATTAATATATTACTAAAATTACATTTCACATTTCGCAGTTATCTCCAAAAAAATGATTTATTAGCTCTTGGGTGCTTGACAGCAATATGCTCCATGGAAACATAACTCTTCTAAATTTGCCCACACATTTTGTGTGTATGACTTTTTTGGAGTTAGACCAAATAGACTTTTTAAAGATCTGCTACGCTAATACCTCCTTGTATTTCTATAACTACTTTCTTTAGGTCACTGCGCTGGGCCATTGCCACTTTCCCCTCATCTTTCTCCTAGCACCCCTTGATGTCTGAACTCATTTAATAGACAAAAGAAAGAGAAGGACGGAGAGGCCAAGAAATCTTCTCTTTCTCATCCAGTGACTATTTATACAGTATCTCCTCTGGGTCACTTTTCTAGGCCCCGGACCCTTGATCAGTGTCACCAGTGAGCTCAGGTCAGAGCTGAAGACTCCTACCTTTCTTTTGGCTTTACTCCTCCTAGCCTTTTTTTGCAGAAAGGTCCTTCTGAGCATGTAGGATTTCAGGGGTTGTTGAAATGCATTCCTTTTAATAGGTGTCTGATGCTTTACAGGTCAAGGAAGGGAGTTTTTATCATAGCGGAACATACCTAAGGTCTCAGCCCACAGATGAAGTGCCACGGTTATCAGACTACAAAGCCCCCAAGCTTTTCTTGCAAAGGGCTCCTTCAAACCACTTTCATGGACTGTGGCTAATTGGGGGCCCATTGCCGATTTCTTGCTGCTTTTCGTGGTTGAGAGTTCCCACAAGGGTGAGAAGCTAGAACAGTGGCTTTTGTCTTAAGCAGAGCCATTAGATGGTACAGTAACTGCTTTCAGATGAGACTGATGTGGCCCAGATTCAGAATCTTGACCCAGAGGTGAAAGGCTACATATTCCATTACCACCCTGCGCCAATCTGCCTCCAGACTCCAGTGCATTTCAGTAGAGAAAGGAAGGAGGATAGGGTGACATACACATGAGATAGCAGCTAGAAATAGGCATGGGGAAAGCTAAGAATGGAGCTTCCATTTATAGAGATGCTTTTGTAAGGTACATTACCCATGTTCACGTTAATACAAAAATATCAATGATGTAATCATGTATTCCTGGAATACAGGCGGTGTACAGCTAAATCTATGAACATACTATATGTGAACATATATAGTGAAGATATGTATAAATTATAGAGTGCTAGGTTCAGGGCCATTTTTGTCTTGCCCTGCTGTAATTCTGAGAAAGGATAAAATCTCTGCTACATAGTTTAACTCCACCAAAAATGAGTGCAGATCTGAAGCAAGGATCTCAGCAGGTTAAAATGCACTTCCTTTCCAGGTTAAGGGTCCCATATCCAGCCTCTGTCACTTTGGGAGGCTGACGGGGTCGGTCACCTGTGCTGTGAACATGGTTATGCTGGATTATTCAGGTAAGGGGGTGACATGAACTCGGAGGATCACAACAGGGAACTTGGAAGGGGGAAAGTAAATACAAGGCCAGGTTGCCTGTTTATTTTGAGGTATCAGATGGCTCTCCCCACACATGCCAGCTAAGGGCAAATTTCTGTTTAGCCAAGATTTTTTGAGATACTGTCAAGTCCATTTTTTTTTAAGCAAGTACAAAAAAATTAGGAGATACAGTTTCGTGGTAAGGTGCAGAAAGTCAGAGTTCAGCCATGATCCGAGTGCTGAGGTCTCTTTTATTGTACTAATATTTACTCAAAAGCCTCTTTTGTTTGTTTCATTTCTCATTCCTGTCCAGAGTTCAAAGAAAACAGCCACATGCTTTATTGAAAGGAGGTGAAATTTTATTCTGAGAAATTTGACTTGAATGTGTATTCCCTGGGAGACATTGGCATTTTTTTTTCCCAAACAATATTTGGGGAGAAATAGTGTCCAATCTGTGAAGGTCATACTGGGACTTACTCGTCAGTGGAATGTTGTGTTCCCTGGAAGGGACCAGCGAAGTTCAGGAAAGTTTCATCCATTGGGTCTATCACGGACTGATTTCCTTCTCTTTCTGCTTCCCAGATGCCCTTGGTAGTTGCACTCTTGATAACAAGCCTGGAGTTAGAGGGATTGGCTGAAGGCCCTGATAACTGCTAGAACATGCCATGTGTTAGCTACTCTCCCCCAAGACGCCAGAGAGGCATGGGAAACCAGTTCAGCTCTATCATGCCCAGGCTAAAGGCTTCTGGGACACCGAGTGGGTCAACTCCTCCTATTGGCTGTGCCTTCATCTATATTCGAAGGAATATGGCTCATAGGATGGGCTGGCAGTTGACCCGTGACCTCTGACTTTCAGATGAGTCTTTTGGGGACTTTTCTAGGTCGTGTTTGCTTCTGAATATAACCAGAAACATCTAACATCTTCTGGTACTTTCGTGGGTAGGTGGTTTGCACAGATAGCCTCAGCCAACTTTCTACCATAACCTCTTTAAGCATAGACACACAGGGGTGTGGGCATTCCCCCTATTTTTAAAAAAGACAACATTGTCTTTATTGATCTAAAATTCCCTCTAGGATAACACTGTCTTTTAATAAGAGTGTTGCCAAGTAACTCTATTTATTTATTTTTTCATGTCATATTTTATATCACAAAGGAAACCCTATTTAGAGGATTTTGTTTTGGAGTGGATGGATCGTGGGGCGTCAAACTTATGGAGAAACTGGACTACGCTGGGGGCGTTTACCATGACAGTGCAAATGGGTCGCGCTGATGAACGGCCCATGTGAGCAAACCCGTGAAGCAAATTGCAGGAGACAGGGTGACTTCCCAGCATCCTTGGCTCTCTGTGTGAATGAAGTCTCTGTGGAGCCATGATTTACCTCACTATACATGAGATGAAGGGGTAGGATTCATTGCCTTTTGGTTTTGATTTTACTTGTCTTGGTGTGTATGTGTGTGTTTCCCCCTTGCCTCCTGGTGATGAATAATGGTGGTGGCAGTTTAGGCCTGTTTCTGATTAGTATAATGGCCCTTCCAGTGAGACTAGGAGAAAAATGCTGTCTTGAACCTCTGGACCTGGTTTTTCCTATCACGAGTTTAATGGCCTCACGTCCTGTGTTTTTTTAGCTGAGAAAATGAAAGACTTGGTCTGGCAGGATTACAGGTAAAGCGGTTACATTAAGAGTCGGTACTGGGCTGGACTAGGATCACCTTCCATCTAGGAAAGAGAAATCTGAAGATACAGGACGAGGCCGGGTTGTGCAGGCAAGTGGAGCTATCTTTGGCAGTGAGACTGTGATGTTTCTGGGCAGAGATATTTTGTCCCTGAGGAGAGTATCACATCACAGAGGTCAAATCTCAATCTCACTGCTTTGTTACAGGAAAAAGACCTGTACATCAAAATGATTTCTAGGCCTTGAGCCACTTATTCAAGCAGTTCTAGTCACATTCAGGAAAGGTTTAGAGCATGTACTGTACTGGATGTTCAGAACTTTCAAGCACAACCAAATATCTGAGCTGTTAACATGTTTGGGGCTGCATTTTTTTTTTTTGAGTTGGAGTCTCACTCCGTCACCTAGGCTGGGGTACAGTCAACCTGCTGGGCTTCGGCGATCCTTCCACCTCAGCCTTCCAAGTTGCCGGAACTGCAGGCGCATGCTACCAGGCCTGGCTGATTTTTTTGATTTATTGTAGAGACAAGGTCTCGCCAACTTGCCTGGGCAGGTCTCGAACCGGCTCAGGCAATCCACTCACCTCAGCCTCCCAAAGTGCCGGGATTACAGGCTAAACCACCAAGCCCGGCCTGGGGCTGCATTTTAAAGTAAGAGGAACAATGTCCTTAAGGCTTTGGTTTTTGTCCAAGTCCTATTTTTCTTACTCCTTTCAGTGATCAACTTCTATGGCTATTCCTTTAGTTAGAGGTTTCTTTGTGGTCTTTATTCTAAGTTTTTTCTTTTTTAATTGTAGTAAAATATTTATAACGTAAGATTTACTATCCATTATCCATTATGATGATGATGGTTTTTGAGATGGAGTTTCACTCTGTCACCCAGACTGGAGTGCAGTGGCATGATCATGGCTCATCACAGTCTTGACCTTGGGGGCTCAGGCAATCCTTCTTTCTTTTTTTTTTTTTTTTTTTTTTTAAGTTGGAGTCTCACTTTGTCACCCATACTGGAGTGCAATGGCCATTCCTGGCCACCGCAGCCTTGACTTGATGGGCTCCGGCGATCCTTCCACCTCAGCCTTCCAAGTAGCTGGAACTACAGGCGTGTGCTACCATGCCCGGCTAATTTTTTTGATTTATTGTAGAGATGAGGTCTTGCCAAGTTGCCCAGGTGGGTCTTGAACCCGCGGGCTCAGGCGATCCACTCACCTCAGCCTCCCCAAAGCACGGGATTACAGGCTGAGCCATCGAGCCCGGCTTCAGGCGATCCTTCTACCTCAGCCTTCCAAGTAGCTGGGACTACAGGAGTGCGTCACCATGCCCATCTAATTTTTTGACCTTGAGAAAAGGTCTCGCTAATGTTGGGCAGGCTGGTCTCAAACTCCTGGGTCAGGCAGTCTTCCCGCCTTGGCCTCCCAAAATGCTAGGGTTACAGGCATGAGCCACTGCGCCTGGCCAAAATGTACCATTGTATCCATTTTTAAATGTACGATTAAGTGGCTTTAAGGACATTCATGTCATTGTACAGCCATAGCCACCCTCCATCTCCAGAACTTTTTCACCATCTCAAACTGAAATGTGTTATGTGTTAAACAATGATGTTTGTTACTAAAAGTGTTTAATAATCACTTTTGTGATGTTTAACCTCTTTACCCTGATAGTCCCTCTCCTTTCTTGCTCCTTTTCTAGTAGTTTCCAGCAAATAGATCACCTGGATAAGATTACCCCTGCCTTTATGAGAGCTCTATTACCTCCCACTTCCCCCTCCCTGTTCTAAGGAATTTTAAATTAAATAGGGTTTGAATCACTCCTGAGAATGCTTTAACGAGAAAGGCCCAAATGACCTCATTGGGTCATTCATTCACTTATTCATGTATCAAACATCTACTCAGCTCCACATGTGTGCCACTCTCTCTGTGTTATATACAACAGTTCCAAAGGCAAAGGAGACCCTGACCTCGGTCTCGAGGCTAATAGGGAAGACAAGCATGTAAACAAGCAAACAAGTCTCAAGCCGTCACAGAGACTGCGGTGCCAGTGTGCGTAGTTGGTATGGGGGCAGTTGAGGCGGTGTCAGAAAGACCAGGGGTGGAGCCTTCATCTGAGCCACAAAGACAAGCAGGTGTTTGCTTTGACACAGGGGGCAGGCAGGGTGTTCTAGAGAACTGCAGCTGCAGGAGGGAGGCAGTGATGCGTGAAGCACCTGGAGCCTGGCCTGTGCTGCTTTTCAGCGAGGGCCAAGATGGAGGGTGACAAGAGGACACGGAGCCCAACCAGCCTGGTCAAGGACCCGCCTCTATCCTGATGAAGAATTTTAAGCAGGAGACCAGATCAGCATGCCAGGATCTGTGCCACAGCCAGCAGAAATGTTGGAAGGTGGCAAGATCACAGCTGGAGACAGACTAGAGTCTATTGCGGGACTTTTAAATAATATCTTGCTTTTTAAGCCTTGTTTTGAGTTGGAGTCTCACTCTGTCATCCCAGCTGGAGTGCAGTGGCGTGATCACGGCTACCAAAGCCTCGACCTACTGGGCTCAAGCGATCCTTCCGCCTCAGCCTTCCAAGTAGCTGGGACTACAGGCGTGTGCCATCACGCCCGACCGGGAGTATCTTGCTTTTTAGACATTTGGTTTAGGCCAGGCATGGTGACTCACGCCTGTAATCCCAGCGCTTTGGGAGGCTGAGGAGGGAGGATCACTTGAGGGCAGTAGTTGATTCAAGGCTGCATTGAGTTGAGCTAAGGTTGTGCCACTGTACTTCAGTCTGGGTGAGAGTGAGACCCTATCTCTAATGACAAAAAAAAAAAAATTTGACTTCACTGAAACTTTTGTTTTTCTGTGAAATATTTTGAGGATGTCACATCCTTCCCATTTCTAAGTGTGTGAGGGACTCATGTATGTCTCTCTCTCCTTGGGGAGACCGTTCAACTCTAGTTCCTGGAGGTAGCAGAGAGGTGTGGTTGAGGAAGGGCCATGGCGTCGGGTGAATCTGGATTTTGATTCTGGTTCTCCCCTTAAATGGTGCTGTGTTTTGTGCAGTTTATTTAACTCTGCCCTTGCCTCAGCTTCCACATCTGTAGAGTGGGGAGAGGAGTCGTGTGTCACCTTTGTACCTTAATCTTCCTCTCAGGGTTGTGGACAAGATCCAGTGAAACAATGCTGGCCAAAATACTTAGCATGAGTAAGTACTCAATATCTGCTGGCTTGTCATTGGCAGTTTTTCCTTCCTAAACTGACTTTTACTAAATGTGACCCAGTCAGTGCTCTAAGAGAGGGGATTTGTCGTCACTTAAAAAAAAATGTTGCCATCTGCTCATGCGGTCCAGAGTACTGTGTTAATTTTTCTGCCTGTGGTAGATGTGCAGTGCATGGGCCAGTGGTTACCATGGAAATGGCAAGAGAGGGAGAGACAGAAAGAAGCCAAGTCACAGAAATGTTCACACACTTGTTCGTGACCAGGGCAGGATTTGGGGTCCTTCTGGAGTCATTGCTATTGCTGCCGGATTCTTATTCTCTGTTGTAGGCAAGACAAGATGGGGTACACTCTGCTCCCTCTCTCCCCCCATCCCAGCCTGTGGCAGACCCTGTCAGACATTGAGAGGTCTGAGAGCTGCACAATGATTGTGCCAGAAAGGAATTTGCCAAAGCCCTCAGCGATCTTTCTGCATTGAAGTTTCTTGTCTTTCTCTCTTTCACATACAAATGTTGGCCCCCCTTTTTCCCCTTGAAATAACTTTTGTGCTGTTTAACCTCTTTACCCTGATTTTCCCCCTCCTTTCTCGCTCCTTTTCTAGTAGTTTCCAGCTAATGGATCACCTGGATAAGATTGCCCCTGTCTTTGTGAGAGCAGCAATTAGCTCTCACCCTGAGAAGGCGGCGTGTTCTGTTGCTTGGCAGCCTTGGTGGAGAGGATGGATTGGGTCTGCTTCTTTTCATTTGAAAGTAGGTTATCGATTAGCACGGATGCCAATTTACCGCATAGGCTCTTGCCAGCGCCTCTTGATCTCATTATGGTGTAAATTTTCAAGATTGTATCACATTAGCTCAGGAGAATTCAGGAGAGAAAAATGTAGTAGTAAAGTTAAAAAAAATAAAAAAAGGAAAGAAAAGAGAAAGCTACCAGAAGATGAATATTTTTTCCATTTAGCCCAGGCAAAAATAAACATGGCCACACCTGACTGTGTTCTGAAAGAAACTGTGGGGGGTGTGTGTGTGATGAGCCAGGTTGGTTATGAGGTATGGGAAAACCTAGCAACAGGTCGTGAAATACTCTATGTTTTGGTCTGTTCCTTTTAGGATTGGTTTTCTTGGAAAATCGTGATTTTAGGGTAGAGGTCAGACATTGGGCATATTTGCTATGTCAAGATCCTTCTAGTCTCAGCTTGTGAGATAGAGGAAGAAGAGAGAGACACTGAGATGGCAGAGAAGGAGATGCCACCGTGGACTGGCTCATGCTATTTCCGTGGCCAGAAGTTTGTGTGCAGGCCTATTTGACAATTAGGAATCTAAAAAAATGACTTTATTGAGATATATCGGAAGAGAGATTCATCTTCCTGTAGCTTTCTCTTTAATTTTCTTTTTTTTCCTCTTTTCGTTTACGTGTCATAACATTCACCTGTTTTTAAATTCAACGGGTTTGCATATGTCTTCAGAGTTTTGCAGCAGTCGTCATCATCTAATTTTAGAACATTTCTGTCACTCCACAATGAAATGTTGTGCCCATTATCAGTCACAACTGCTTCCCCTTCACCCCAAGCCTGGGGAACCACCCATCTGCTTTCTGTCTCTATAGCTTTTCCTGTTGAAGACGTTTCATATAAATGGAGTCACACACTATGTGGTCTTTTTTATATGACTTCTTTTACTTACTAAAATTTGTCAAGGTTTATCATATTGTAGCATGTATCCATACGTTATTTCTTTCTATTGCCAGATCATATTCCATTGTGTAAATATGCCGTGTTGTATATCAAATTGACAGCTATGCAGGTTTTTTCCAGTTCTTGGCTATTTATCAACAATGTTGCTGTGAACATTTGTGTATAAACCTTTGTATGGATATGTTTTCCTTGCTCACGGGTAGATACCTAGGAGTGGAATTGCTAGTTGATATGGCAGTTGTATATTTACCATCTTGAGAAACTTCCAAGCTCTTTTCCAAAGTGGCTACGCCATTTTGTCTTCCCACCAGCAACAGATGAGGATTCCTTGCTCCACGTCCTCACCAACAGTTGTGACTTTCCCTCTTTTGGTTCTAGTGGATGTGAAGTGGTGTCACATTGTGGTTTTGATTCACATTTCACTAATGACCAGTGAGATTGAACATATTTCCACGTGTTTATTGACCATTCATATATTTTCTTTGGAAAAATATCTTTTCAAATCTTTTGTTCTTTTAAAATTAGGTTATTTTTGTGGTTGTTATTGAATTGTGCAAATCTCTTGTATATTCTGGATATAAGTCCCTTACAGCTGTATGATTAGCCAATATTTTCTCCGGGTCTGTGAGTTACCTTTCCACTTTCTTCTGTGATGTTATTTGAAGCACAAAAGTTTCATGTTTGATGAGGTCCAATTTAACAGCTTTTCTTTTATTGCCATGCTTTTGGTGCTCTATTTAAGAAACCATTGTCCATCCCAAGGTCATGAAGATTTACTCCTATATTTTCTTCTAAAAGTTTTAGCTCTGATATTTAGGTTTATAACCTATTTTAAGGTTATTACTATTATTATTATTATTATTATTTTCGCAGTAAAAAATTTTCCCAGACTCATTCAAGTTTCAACAGGACATATTTAGAATGACCATTGTGGATTTTCTTTTCTGTTCTTTCTTTTTTTTTTTTTTTGAGTTGGAGTCTCACTCTGTGGCCCAGACTGGAGTGCAGCGGCCGCTCCCGGCCACCGCAGCCTCGACCCGCTGGGCTCCGGTGATCCTTCCGCCTCAGCCTTCCGAGTAGCCGGAATTACAGGCACGCACTACCATGCCCGGCTGATTTTTTTGTTTATTGTAGAGATGAGGTCTCGCCTGCCCAGGCGAGTCTCAAACCCGCGGGCTCAGGCAATCCACTCACCTCAGCCTCCCAAAGGTGCGGGATTACAGGCTGAGCCACCGAGCCCAGCTTGTTCTTTATTTTTTAACAAAATGTATAGTGGCCATCACATGCTGGATAGAGTCAAGATTGCAAAGAGTGATGTAAGAGTTTGGCATGTAAACAGGCAGGATCCTGCCAAAATCTCTCACCCACCTTCTAAGGGTGGGAGAACTGTCACAGAAGCAAGCTGCAGGCGTGAGATGGACTCCAGGACCTTGGCACTAATCAGAAGAAAGCTTGACCTCTTCACTGGCATCAGAAGGGACAAAGCAAACAAGTCATCAGAGAAAGGCCTGGCAGCATGGCACGATTAAGTCATGATGGCATCAGGGCAATCTGCCAAGCAAGCTGTCAGAAGGGCAGACAGAGTGATTCAGTTTTTTGCTGGGGTTCTGTCATGTAGTTATTTGATAAAGCTGTCTTTCTGTTTTTGACCACATTCTTGGTTTCAGTGAATTTTCAATGCCCTAACCCCCATCCTTCTCCAAGAGACACAGGAGCTTTCTTAAGTATGCCTCTGGTTTTCCTCCAGATCATCCAAGGTTCAGACATAACCTTTGGAGAAGTTGGGGGGGGGGACAGAGAGGTGAGATGCTGGACTTATTTAGACCCAAATCCAAAACGAGTTGACAAGGTAGAAGTCAATGGATGGAATGACCTCACAGGATATTCTCTCAAATATCAGCACTAATCACAAGAGCAAATTGAGTGGTAGAGTGTCAGGATGAGCTTTAATACTTGGTAACTTGAGTCAGGCCAGGTCTCAAAACACATTTAGGCATGTTGCCAGAAACAGCTCAGCCCTATAACAAATTGAGTGATAATGGAGAATGGATCCTGGGTTGACTTTAGGTGGTCTTGTCACTGAGACATGCATGTCTGTATCATCTGTGAACACAGGCGCACACTGTGCCTTCAGACTGTCTGGGAATGCTGATTCACATTTAATGTTCTTCCGTCCACTGGTTGATTTTAAAATCCTGAGAGAAAGTATTGAAAATTAAATGTACTCATCTCTCCTGCATCAAAAGAGGAGTCAAAGTTTAAAAATATGAGTTTATGCAACAAATGAAATGTGGAGTGTCACTTCTCATCACAAAATAGTTTCTTTGTTGTTTATTTGCAGAGAGCAGCTTCTCCTTGTGTGACTGAAATGAAATTTTCAGGAATACTTGTATTATGAACAGAGGTGCACCCAAACCTTCTATCTCCCAGAAAGCAGAGGTTGTGTAACGAGTGGTGGATTGTTTTTAGCCAATGAGGCTGCCTGATTGCTTCCTTCTAAGTCTGTGATGGTTGATAGAAGTTTATTCTCATTGTAGCATTTTGAGAACATATCTTGTTTGCACTGAAAAAGTCTGTTCAGAGCACTTAATTAGACATTTCTGTGGGTATTTGCAGTGCGGTACAATGGGAGACCAGGGGATTCCAGATTGGAATCCAAGATACTCAAACCCATAGTTAATTTTCAGAGCCAAATTTTTTATTGGTTCTCCGGGATTATGCTAATCATTCAGTTGAAATTTAATTTGACACGCATTTTTGAGATTCTGCTGAGTGCTAAAGTGGTGGAGATACTTAATGAAACATGGGCCTTGCCTTCAGAATAGCATGATGAGGAGAGAGTCTGGACAAAATCCGAAGATACAAGTTGTGTTGGGACTAAGTGGATCTAAATACCCTTTCTGAGGTTCTCATTACTCTCAAGGTCAGCTTTGTTTTCAGGCAACAAACACTGTGGTCTCTCTTTTCTCTCCCACAAAGCCTGGAGGGGTGGGACACGGCACATCCATGTCACAGGGATAAGCAGCCATCTGGTAATTTAAGAATTACCAACATTAAGAATTCCATTTGCCACTAGTTCATTCACTTATATTTCTAGTGTTTATATTTTCTTAAGATGGTGTGCTAGTTTTCTAAATAACAGCCACGACAGCATTTCCCTATTGGTAAATCATGGGCTTAGTTGGGTTTTGGAGAAGCTACAGCATCCCTGAGAGTTGTGGAAAAGGTGCTCCAGCAAAGGAGAGACCCTGCTTCCTAACCCTGGGTTCAAGGTCATCCATGAGCACCTTAATTGCATTTCTTCATTTTTCTGCCTTTTTTGGGTACAAGTAAGAAGCCTGGGAGAAAATAAGCTCCCTATGTCTATCAGGTAAAAGGAGTTGTTTTGAGAAAATGTGTTTGAAAGGGGGTAGGGATTGAGAATGAAAGGTTATAAGGTCTGGGGTCGGAATACCTAGAGTCTCACTTCCTTCACTGGAGTCAGGCTGTAAGTAACTTACCTCTAATTTAATTTTCTGTAAAGTGAGACTCTTTTTTTTTTCTTTGAGTTGGAGTCTCACTCTGTCGCCCAGACTGGAGTGCAGTGGCCGCTCCTGGTCACCGCAGCCTCGACCTGCTGGGCTCCAGCGATCCTTCCGCCTCAGCCTTCCAAGTAACTGGAACCACAGGCGCGTGCTACCACACCTGGCTGATTTTTTGATTTATTGTAGAGATGAGGGCTCGCCAAGTTGCCCAGGCGGGTCTCGAACCCGCGGGCTCAGGAAATCCACTCACCTCAGCCTCCCAAGGCGCGGGATTACAGGCTGAGTCACCGAGCCCGGCTAAGTGAGACTCTTAATAACTGTCCTTCCTATCTTTCAGACAGGAATTAAATGAGATAGTGAAAGTGTTTTGTAACTTCAAATGACATCAAACATAAAGAGTATTATTAAAACATTACCATCAGCTGGGCTCGGTGGCTCAGCCTGTAATCCCATGCCTTTGGGAGGCTGAGGTGAGTGGATTGCCTGAGCCCACGGGTTCGAGACCCACCTGGGCAGCAAGACCTCATCTCTACAATAAATAAAATAATCAGCTGGGCGTGGTAGCGCGCTCCTGTAGTTCTAGCTACTCGGAAGGTTGAGGCGGAAGGATCACCGGAGCCCAGCAGCTCGAGGCTGCGGTGGCCGGGAGTGGCCACTGCACTCCAGTCTGGGCGACAGAGTGAGACTCCAACTCAAAAAACAAAAACAAAAACAAACAAACAAAAAACATTACCATCCTCCTCCTCTTCCTCCTCCTCATCACCAAAGGAACTATGGTAGTGTTGGACAAAAAAGCCTCATACTTTTCTAAACATTTTTATTCTTCCCTAATAAAAGATAATAAGACCTTGGGCATTAGTCATATTGGTGACTTACCTAATATAAAGGAATGTTTCTTTTTTTTTTTTCAGTTGGAGTCTCGCTCTGTCACCCAGACTGGAGTGCAGTGGCCGCTCCTTGGCCATCGCAGCCTCAAGCTGCTGGGCTCCGGCGATCTTTCCACCTCAACCTTCCAAGTAGCTGGAACTACAGGAGCGTGCTACCATGCCCGGCTAATTTTTGATGTGTTGTAGAGATGAGATCTCACCAAGTTGCCCAGGAGGGTCTCGAACCCATGGGCTCAGGCAATCCACTCACCTCGGCCTCCCCAAGTGCTGGGATTACAAGGAATGTTTCTATAGTCAGTTCCTTTGACCAGTCTGAGAGATAGTAAAGGAAGTAATTCAGCTTCTTGTTTTCACAAAATGCTCAGTGTACCCACTTGAACTTTAAGAGAATGTGGATCGGGAGGTTCTTGGTAATTCAATTTTGTGAGTGGGACTGAGTAGGTATGGTAGGGGAAAGTGATAAGATGGTAACTCAGTTTTTATGACTATAAGAGGGGATAATAAAGAGTTATTAGAAAAGGTATTGAACCCATGATAGGGCAAGTTGGTCGAGGACCTTGAAGAACAGGTAGAGGATGTAAATCAATTCATGTTCTTGAGCTCTAGATGATATGATGAAAATTGTGGCTAAGCATAATTTTCCTGATCATGGGGAAATTCACATTTGAATGATGAATATGTAAATGAGAATGGTAAACATTGAAACAGGAACTGAATGAGGCCTGAGCCCATGGGTTCAAGACCAGCCTGGTCAACACGTGAGACCTTATCTCGACAATAAATAAAAAAATTAGCTGGGTATGGCGGCGTACACCTGTAGTTCCAGCTACTTGGAAGACTGAGGCGGAAGGATGACTTAAGTCCAGCAGGTTGAAGTTGCGGTGGCCGTAAATGTGCCACTGCACTGCGGCGTGGGTGACCGCGTGAGACTCCAACTCAAAAACAAACAAGCAAACAAACAGATAAAAGAAATAGGAGCTGAGGCACAGATTCAAGAAGCTACAGAAGATAGACATGGTGTGAATGTGGGAGAGTGGGTGGAAATTGAGGTCAGGGCAGGGACAAGCAAAACCCACCTCTCTCCCTCTGCTAGCCGCTGTTTGTTCCAACATCTTACTTTCATGCTGTCATGTTTGGGTTTGATGCTCAATTTAGGAGAGAGATTTTAAATTTCCCTCTGTGCTTTGCAAACTGATGTCAAGATATGTTTTGAGGAACTAGCTCCCAAGTAAGTTCTAATCACAAAGATGTTCACGTTTTAAAACTGTGTGCACCGCTGCTGGGAATGTAAAGTGGTACAGTTGCTGTGGAAAATGGCATGATGTTTCCTTAAAAAACTAAACATGGACTTATCACGTGATTCAGCAATTTCACTTCTGGATATAAACCCAGAAGAATCCTAGCAGCGTTATTCACAATAGCCAAGAGGTAGAAACAACTCAAATTCCATCAATGGATGAATGGAGAAATAAAATATGGCATAGATACTTACGATGAAATAGTATTCAGAAAAGAGATTAAATTCTGACACATGCTACAACGTAGATGGACTTTGAAGACATTATGCTAAGTGAAATAAGCCAGTCACAAAGGACAGATATTGTATGATTTTATTTATATGAGGTACATCAAGCCATCAAACTCAGAAAGTAGAAGGGTGGTTGTCAGGGTCTGGGGCTGAGGGGGGATGGGGAATTATTGTTTAATGGGTATAGAATTTCAGTTTGGTAAAATGATGGTGACCCCTGGGCTATATACTTGATAAGTTAATATGGTAAATTTTACATTGTGTATCTTTTACCACAGTAAAAAAGTACGAATTGTTATTATCTTGCACTGATGATTTTTTTTCTTTCAAATTCTGGAAAATATGGTATAAAAATTCTCTTTTATTTTTTCTAGTTCCGAAAAGTTACCTACGGCTGTCCTTTTCTTTTCAATGTCATTTGCTCTAAGAAAACAAAAGGTTAAACATAATTTAAAGTTTATCTCATTCTATTATTTATAAGCCATAAAGAAGCAATGTTAGCGGTAGGTTTTATACCAACAATTGGACTCGCTGTAAATGTGTGTTGGGGTGCACTCAGGGCTTTGTGTCCCCAGGCTGTGAAGGTGTTCTTGTTCTAGATGTCTGCTGGGTATTTTCTTTCTCTAGGAGTCCCTAAATTAAAGGTAAAACCTACACTGCTTGTGTGATGCCTGAGAAGTTAGAACTTTTCACCTTCTCTTTATGGCAGGGAAGAAGACCATTCTCTCTAGGTCTGTGAGAGTGTGGGTTAACAAAGTTGAAGGCAAGCCGGGCTTGGTGGCTGAGCCTGTAATCCCTCGCTTGGGGAGGCTGAGGTGAGTGGATTGCCTAAGCTCGCGGGTTCAAGACCCGCCTGGGCAACTTGGCGAGACCTCATCTCTACAATAAATCCAAAATTAGCTGGGCGTGGTAGCGTGCACCTGTAGTTCCAGCTACTTGGAAAGCTGAGGTGGAAGGATCTCGGGACCCCAGCAGGTCGAGGCTGCAGTGGCCGGGAGCGGCCACTGCACTCCAGTCTGGGCGACAGAGTGAGACTCCAACTCAAAACAACAACAACAACAACACAACAAAAACAAAGTTGAAGGCAGCCTGGGAGACACTCCATCAGAGGATGCCTTAGCCAACTACTCAGCTTGCAAGGACTCACTGTCGAGACCTCTTTTTCCTTTTCTGCGGATATCATCAGGACCAGGCTACTTGGTTTCTAATCTTTCTGTCTTCTGGTCTTTTGCCTGAATTCTAGATTGGGAGAGGCAGGGCAGCATGCTTGCATGTGCCCAGTGGCACACCCCACAATCAGTCGCCGACACTGTGCCCGCATTGGAAACAATTTCTCATTTCTCCAGGAGCAGCTTCTGCCAGTTCTGAAAACACCAACTCCTGATTCCTATGCCACTGTGCCCTTTTCTTTTCTTTTTTGTTTGTTTGTTTGTTTTGAGTTGGAGTCTCACTCTGTCGCCCAGACTGGAGTGAAGTGGCCATTCCTGGCCACCACAGCCTCGACCTGCTGGGCTCCGGCGATCCTTCCGCCTCAGCCTTCCAAGTAGCCGGAATTACAGGCATGCGCTACCACACCCGACTGAGTTTTTGATTTATTGTAGAGATGAGGTCTCGCTGCCCAGGTGGGTCTCGAACCCGCAGGCTCTGGCAATCCACTCACCTCAGCCTCCCAAAGGTGCGGGATTACAGGCTGAGCCACCGAGCCTGGCTTCGTTTTGTACCTAAGATGTCTTTTCCTACAAGTTTTCCCTAGATGGTTCTAGTTTATTTGTTCCAGACAGTTACTAAAATCTCAGCTCCTTTATAAAACATTCTCTGATTTGAAGGAAGTGGTCATTTTCTCTTAGTCTTATAATGCCTCAGTCTCCCTAGAAGAGATAAGTAAGTACTAAATATGCATAAGTATAAATGTTTGTTCATTTGTAATCTGGCTTTTTGTATGATAAGATGCCACCAGCATTAAGGAAGAAAGTTGGGAAGAAGTACCTTCCAACTTGGAAAGAATAAAATCAGTGCCTGAAACGTGATATTGTCCATGTGTAGAAAACTTCTGATTAAGCCCATCCTAAGAAATGGTTTATCAGTGATGAGTTTGTAGAGCCAGAGTATACATCCTGGAAGATATGGCTGTGACATTACTAGGAATAAAAATGTAGAATCAGCTCAATTGTTTTGTAACATGTGGCCATGAATTGATAGTGTTATGGCTGAACACAGAAAAAGAAGAATTAGATAGTATTTGTCAGTGAGCCTTAAAAACTTTCAAGGGAGAGGGTACTTGAATAAAAGTATATCTAGAAGTAGGGCAGATACTCAGCTGGTATGTTCCAGTATGGCCTTCCTGATTGTTCTTGATCTATTGGGCATCTTTATTTTTTAAAATTAAAAATGTTTTTCTAGAGATTGAGTCTCTCTGTGACTGCAGTACAATGGCATGATCATAGCTCACTGCAACCTTAAACTACGGGGATCAAGCTATCCTCACCCCCAGCCTCCCAGGTGAGTAGCACTACAGGTGTGCACCATCACATTGGGCTATTTTTGTTTAATTTTTGTTTTTGTAGAGATAGGGTCTTGCTATGTTGCTCAGGCTGGTCTCTAACTCCTGGCCTCAAGTAATCTTCCTGCCTTGGCCTCCCAAAGTGTTGGATAATAGGTATAAGCCATCTCGCCTGGCCTGGGTATCTTTTTTGATGGGTTGGGCATCTCTTCTAATTATAATTAATTAGTCAGTAGGCTACATCAAGTGTTAAATACTTTGATTATCACTTCTGCTGAAAGGTATAATCCTCCAACCATTCTAAAATGTATAACTCTTTTTGCCAAGATTAAACAAAACACTGCTAATTTTTTTATCATGGTAAAATATCCGTAACATGAAACTTACCATTTTAACCATTTTTACCTGTGCAATTCAGTGGCATTACGTCATTCACGTTGTTGCACAGCCGTCACCACCATCTACCTTCAGAAGTTTCATCATTCCAAATTGAAACTCTGTACCCATAAAACAATAACGACTTGCTACCCTGTCCCTCTGGCCACTGGTAACTTTTTGTCTCTATGAATTTGCCTATTCTAGGTTCCTAATATAAGTGGACTCATATAATATTTGTAGGTGTGATTAATTTTTACAAAGTAACTATTTACTTAATAACTTTATTGTCTTAAGATTCCATTAAATTGTGAACTTGTCCTCAAAATATCTTTCAAATGTTATTTACTAAATCATAAATTTGAAGTAGATAAGAATTAAAAGTAAGGAAAAAATTGAAGTCTAGAAGGAAATATAGGTAATTAATCTAAGCATGGAGAAGTTTCTAGGTTTAAAAAAATGGAAAGTGTCATAGGATAAAATATGGACAGGTTTGAATGCATAAAAATTAAACTCTCGGCTGGGTACATTGGCTTACACCTGTAATCCCAGCACGAATAGAAGAAAAATTGTTCACCTTCACTGGCAATCAAATAAATACAGATTGAAACAACATTGAGATACATTTTTTGATCCAGCTTGGCAAAGATTTAAAAAAATGATAGTCTTCTATATAATGAAGGATAAGTTAATACAATCGTTTGGAAAGCGGTATGATAAACCTTAAAATTATTTATACTCCTTGACCTACTAATTTCACTTTTGAGACTCTATTGTAAGGGAATAATCATAACTACAAGGATTAATGCACAAAAAAATTTCCCAAAGCATTATTTATTATAATAAAGAATTGGAAAGAAGCTGCACATTTGGTACCAGGGAAATGTTTAAATAAATTCTAATCAGCCTCTCTGATCAAATACTTTGGGGTAATTTAAAATGATGTTTATGAAAGTTTCCAGTGTTTTAGGTAAAATGCTCATTGTATAATTAATGCTCAGTGGGGAAAAAAAGTAGGCGAAACATTGCATGTAAGTATGTTCTAGTCTAGACAGTTTAAAATTTCACAGGAAAAGAGTGAATGGAAGTTTGTTAAAATATAAGCAGAGAATAATATTGATGGCTGCTAATTTCCTCTAGTAAACCATGTTTTCTGAAGTTTTCACAAAGGGTCATACGTTACTTTAAACACCTTTAAAATTTTGGTTTATTTTACAAAAATTTGAATCTCACATATCCTTCTTAGGAATTTCTTTATTGTATAAAACATCTTTGTATAAACTAATTACATGGTTTTCAGACTCTGTATCTTGCTAAATGATCATCTATGCTGATTACTTTTAAAATAATATAGTCTTCAGGAGGAGAGGAGGACTGTGTTTATTTTAGGTGCCCACAGAGCCTAGCATGACTCTTCCTTCTCCGGAACAGTAGGCAAAAGATAAGTCACCAGGCACAAGCTTGTGAACTATTATCTTGACCTTTTGTTTTTAAACTTTATTTTGTTATAAAGATGTGGGATATAAGTCAGGATTAGGTACATAAGTAATGCATGTGCTGGTAAAGTTTGGGCCTCCAACTGGTCCTCTCTTTAATGCCACTGTGTTTCTAAACTCACAATCAGATACGATACAGTCTATTTTAGTTGATTTTATATACAAGAAAGTATATGCTTTAATTTTCTTTTTGAGTTGGAGTCTCACACTGTCACCCAGTTTGGAGTGCAGTGGCAAGCTCACAGCCACCCCAGCGTCGATCTGTTGGGCTCCAGTGATCCTTCCGCCTCAGCTTTCCAAGTAGCCGGAACTACAGGTGCGCGCCACCACACTCGGCTAATTTTTTGATTTATTGTAAAGATGAGGTCTCACCAAGTTGCCTGGGCTGGTCTTGAACCAACGGGCTCAGGCAATCCACTCGCCTCGCCTTCCCTGAGTGCTGGGATTACAGGTTGAGCTACCGAGCACGGCCTGTCGCTTTAATTTTTAAATGAACTTTTTTCTAAGTTTCATATTTCTTTTCGTATTTTAGGGAAGTCATACCATCAGCAGCAGAGCTTATGGAGAGCCAGGTCCTGTTCTATGCACTTTATGTGTGTTATGTCATTTAATACTCATAGTAGTCCTAGCAGACGTAGGTACTGTTATTATCCCAGTTTTACAAATAAGGAAACAGGCACAGGGAAGTCAAGGAAGTGGAGAAGCCCATGTTCAGACTCAGGTAATCTGACTCCAGAGTCTCCCAAGACTGTGCCTAGTTTATCGACAATTACCATGTACTTTACAAAGGAATCCACTGAGGCATATAGATAGGCCAAGCCTGCCATCTGATGAAGCATTTGACAAATCAATGGCAGAAAAAGATTCAGAGCAGAGATGTGGCTACGCCCATTTGCTGTGTAAAAAACAGAATCATGTGGCACTAGAAAATCACATCTAGACTTGAAAGTTTCTTTTTGCTTTTAAATGAGAATTTATAAGTTTTCCATGAACTTTGGAGAAGATTACCCAAATAATACTAATATAATTGTTAAACCATTCCCTGCAGGATACTGGGTAATTTTGATTTTTTGTAGGAAAATATTATTTTGTAGGAAGATATATGGTAGTTTCTTCCAATTGAAGTGATTATCTTGCCTCCTAACTTTGTTTCTGCTACAGTTACAGTTTAGCTTTGAAGAAACCTAGTTTCTCATTATTGTGGCAAATTAAAAAATCTGTCCCTTGTTTGGAATTGATTTGGAGTTTCTTTTCTTTTTTTTTTTTTTTTTTT
>NW_007252896.1:464109-466514 GCF_000164805.1 Carlito syrichta | reverse complement strand
CAATCCACTCACCTCAGTCTCCCAAAGGCGTGGGATTACAGGTTGAGCCACCGAGCCCGGCTTGGAGTTTCATTTTATGTAGATGTCTCGATGCAGGGACAGTTACAGAAAGGGAGGCCCTCTCTGAGCAGGTTGAATGGAATTTGCATTGTATAGTCTTTGGTAAAATAGTGACACTGTAGATTCAGTGTATGAAAACAAAAGGATATTTGGTTTCTCACTTTTGAATTTGATATTTTAGCTGGATAGTGTTAACAAGATTTAACTGACTCAGGTGAGAACATTGGTCCCGGCTCCTGTATAGCCAGACAAAAAAAGATGCTTGTAATCAAGTATTGGTGTTTTCTCAAAAAGTCAAAACTGCTGTAATAGAAATATCAATAATTTCCTCAGTCAGTAGTGGGTGTGTGTTGGAAGAAGGTTGTAGATTTTAACAATTGTTTGACCAAGGTTACTATATAAGTCATTTAGCGCATGGAGAAAAGTTTAAAAAAGTGACTAGTTTACAAAGGCAACTATGATTGGGAAGCCTTAATCACAGTTACTTTGTATGGGCTCTGCTTGGATTTTATATAGGAACCAGTGTGATCTGGGGGCCATTCCTTTACACACCTCCTTTAAAAAGCCACCGTTGTATTCCTGTATAGTGGCATTCGGTGAATATCCCTGGTAGGTTTCTTTCTTTTTATATATATATATATATATATATATATATATATATATTTTTTTTTTTTTTGAGTTGGAGTCTCACTCTGTCGCCCAGACTGGAGTGCAGTGGCCGCTCCCGGCCCCCGCAGCCTCGCCTGCTGGGCTCCGGCGATCCTTCCGCCTCAGCCCTCCAAGTAGCCAGAATTACAGGCATGCGCTACCACACCCAGCTGATTTTTTGATTTATTGTAGAGATGAGGTCTCACTGCCCAGGTGGGTCTCGAACCCACGGGTTCAAGCAATCCACTCACCTCAGCCTCCCAAAGGCGCGGGATTACAGGCTGAGCCACCGAGCCCAGTTTAGGTTTCTTTTCTCCACCTACAGCCTAGGCAGATCATCAGTGGTTGTGTGTTACTTTGACTCAAGTGAGCAAAACCTCTTTGCTAGCAGTGCCTTCAAATGATGCTTATATTTTCCTGCTGCTTATTTGGCACTCACTTTAGGGAGTCGTCTTCTTTCTGAGATGGGAGTGACATTAGGTGTTTGCTGTACCTCAGTTTTGCCGTCGTTTAAATAGGGGGTGAGTAGTGGTGGTGAGCAACCCTATTCCCACCTGGTGTTGTGAGATGTGCTGAGGAGGCTCACGGTCTTTGCACATTGCTTGTTTCCTAGGGAGAAGTGGGTCACGTGAACATGAACTCGTGATTTCTTTTAGGATTGGAGGGAAAGATATCCATGTTTCCACTTCTTAAATTCTTTCTTTGATTTTCTCAGGAGAGGGCCCTTAAGCAACAGTTGCTGGCCCTTTGCTCTGTGGACTCCCCTTCAGTGCTGTGGGAAGGAGGCAGGGCTGGGTAGAGTGTCCTGGGGAAAGGTCGTTGGCTTGTCATGCCACTTTGTGGGGAACGGAGAGTCTAGGGTCCTCGCCTGGCACCTGGGGTTATTTTCTAAGTCCTTCAGGATACCTTTCAGTGGAAGCAGGATCACAGAACTGTTTGTCTCTAGTGTTTTTTTGGTTTTAGGACCTCATACATTCTGGTTACAGATTCAGTTACACACTGATTGGGTGCCATCCCTATAGGAAGACCCCATTTAACAAGACCACTGTTTTCTTGGTAAGTGAGTTTTGCAATAGGATGGTCTTTTTGTTTCCTCCCAGCAGCGACTTTGTGGCTGAATCTGTGGATTTTCACTTTGTGATAATTAGGATGTCTGTACCTGGTACTCTAGTCTCCTACTTGGTCTCCCTAAGTCCATTTGCTTACCGTTCCTAATGGTTCTGAAAACAATTTCACTGTTTTTTCAAGTTTTTCTTTTTTAAAATTTTTATTGTAGAGACGAGGTCTTGCCAAGTTGCCCGACTGGTCTCGAAACTGTGGGCTCAGGCAATCCACTCGCCTTGGCCTACCCTGAGTGCTGGGATTACAGGTTGAGCCACCAAGCCCGGCCTCAAATTTATTTTCAAGCCCAACTCTTATAACATCACATATCTGCTCAAAACCCTTCACTGGCTCTCCGTTGAATGGTGAACTGAGTATGAATTCTGTAGAACTCTATCCGGGTCTCTTAGCCACCTTTTTCCAAGTTGTAGCCCCTACATATAATGTGCTTTGGTTCGGTTGTTTTTAGACTTTAGTTTGCTCCAAGATCACTTGAAAGACTTATTGAAACATGTATTGCTGGGCTCCACCTCCAGAGTAGGTCTGGGATGGACCTGAGAACTTGCGTTTCCTTTTTTTTTTTTTTTTTTTTTTTT
>NW_007252896.1:457733-463919 GCF_000164805.1 Carlito syrichta | reverse complement strand
CCCGCCAAATTGCCCAGGCGGGTCTCGAACCCGCGGGCTCAGGCAATCTACTCACCTCAGCCTCCCAAAGCATGGGATTACAGACTGAGCCACCGAGAACTTGCATTTCTAACAGGTGTCCCATTGATTCTTGAGATCTGCTGCTGTCTCCAAACCAGACAGCTGTGATTTAACAGACCCCAAAAGTCTTCCTGGATTTAAAAATTTTTAATTTTTATTTATTTATCTTTTTTCACTTCGTCTTTCACTTTGATTACTGTCCTCGGCTCCTACCGAAATCCCATCAAAATCCTGCACATCCATTAGAGCCCTTCCCAGTGAAGGAAGTGATTGCCAATCCCCCCAAATGTCTTCGCACACCCTCCTCTGACCATAATCCTCTTTCATCAGAGGCACCATGTGTTATATTTATTTATATTCCATCTTATTTTCCCCTTCTGGATGGTGAACTCTTTGAGAGAAACAAAATACAACTCCTTCAGCGTTTGGTGGACAAACAGTTTTGAGATAAGAAACCTTACTTCTGGTTGATTCTGTTCTGCATTTAAAGACTTTGGCAAGTGCTTGGAGACTCTGAAAGGGCAGGGATTCTCTCTTATTCATATTTGAGTCCTCTGCAGCACCTAATTCCTTGCTCACAGTAGGCCCATGATAAGTATTTGTTGAATGAAAAACAGCCTGAAAAACTCAAGAGGTGGCAGGCCTGAGAAATGAGAAAACCCTGTACAGCCGCCTTGCTTCTATTCTTGTAATCCTCTTATAAACTGTGGGCCTTCTAGGAGGACATTTATTATTTTTAATGAACTGGTGTGTGGCATAGTTTAAACCTACTTCTTATCCTTCAACACTTGGCCTTGAACAGTATCCATCAGCAGGGAGCTCTGAGGAGGGGCTGGCTCTCCTTCCCCAGGTTGTTGCTTTGCCTGAGAAGAGCACTTAGAAGAGGGTAGTGAAGACTGATCTTTTATTTTAGCTCAGAATAATGATAACCTTGTTTCTTTACACACACTCGTGCAAACGTGCACATGCACACACACTTCAGAAATCTCTTATGTCCTGTGACAATGACTGTGTGGTTACCTGTTGGGGAGATTTGAGAAGCAGGGACAAACAGGGGAGAAGAGGTATATTTTGGGGAGGATTTTATTTTATGACTTGATTTTAAAAATTAAGAGTAATACATGCCCATTGTAAACCATGCAAACAGTATAGAAGTAGATGGAATCAAAAGCTAAAGTACCCCTGGGGAAGGGTATTTATATAATTTAAAGTGACATAAAGAGATACTTTGACATTTTAATGCCCCAAAGTAAGGAAAAGGATGTTTACCACATAGACAACAATCAGCTACAGTTTTGTTATCCAGGATAATCAATGTATGATTTTTCTGGTGTCCTCAAACTTATTAACACTCCTATATATATGTGAGTTTCATAGATATGTTTTGATTTCACACTGAGCATTTCCCAATGGTTTCCAGGTGCAGCCAGCATGCTCTTAAGCAGATGAATTTAATCAAATTTGGGGCAGAAAAAACTCAGGAACGAGGTCCTCTCCCTCTTTTGCCTCTCCCTCTTTCCCTCTCTCCCTTCCTTTCCTTCCTTCCAGTGATGCTCATTGAGTGCTTCCTCACGCTGTTTCACTCAGCACCATGCCAGGCATCAGTGATCCAGTGATGAGCAAAACAGACCACCAGTGCCTGCCTTTTGGGGATTCAAATCAGGATGCCAGAGTCAGTGCAAGTTTTGGAGCCAGACAGCCTGAGTTCAGATCCCACATCAGGTATTTAATACACTGTGTGCCCTCAGGCAAGTTAATTGTGTCTCTGGCCTCAATTTCCTCATCTGTAAAATGGGAATGATAAAAGCATCTACTGCAAAGGTTATTATAGGGATTAAAATAAATAATGCAGCCGAGCCCGGTGGCTCAGCCTGTAATCCTAGCACTTTGGGAGGCTGAGGTGAGTGGATGACCTGAGCCTGTGGGTTCGAGACCTGCCTGGGCAACTTGGCGAGACCTCATCTCTACAGTAAATCAAAACTTAGCCGGGCATGGTAGCGCGCGCCTGTAGTTCCACTACTTGGAAGGCTGAGGCAGAAGGATCGCCGGAGCCCAGCAAGTCGAGGCTGCACTGGTCGGGAGTGGCCACTGCACTCCAGTCTGGGCGACAGCATGAGACTCCAACTCAAAGTAAATAAATAAATAAATAAAGCATGTACAGGGATTAGGACAGAGCCTAATATTTGTTAAGTGCTCAATAAATGTTAGCTGTTATTTACAGTCGAGGTAGGGCAGTCATTAAATAAATTACAATAAATAAACAATGAAGTTATAAACTGAGTTAAGTTCTATAAAGGAAGGATGTGGAATGCTATAAGAGAATATAATGGGGTGGGGGGCTTCTGATTTGACGGGGAGGTTGAGGAAACACAGTATGCGGCTGGTGGTGGAAAGGAAGCCCATGTGGCAGGGATGGAGCGGGAAGAGGGTATGTGAACTGAGCTGAGGCTGGAGTCCCACAGCCAGGTAAAGCCTAAGGGCATCTGTCACAAGGCTGCTGACAAAGGTTAAGGCAAGACACAGGTCTCCTTACTCCTGATGCACTGGCTGGAAACCCCAAATTTTCATCATTTTCAGTTTTTTTTTTTTTTTTTTTGAGTTGGAGTCTCACTCTGTCGCCCAGACTGGAGTGCAGTGGCTGCTCCGGGCCATCGCAGCCTCGACCTGCTGGGCTCCTGCGATCCTTCCATCTCAGCCTTCCGAGTAGCCGGAATTACAGGCATACGCTACCATGCCCGGCTGATTTTTTAAAATTTATTGTAGAGATGAGGTCTCGCTGCCCAGGCGGGTCTTGAACCCGCGGGCTCAGGCAATCCACTTACCTCAGCCTCCCAAAGGTGCGGGATTACAGGCTGAGCCACCGAGCCTGGCTCACTTTCAGTTTTTATCAGATGCAAATCTAAATGTCCTTAGACTTGTATCTGGTGAGGTAGCAGATCCTCCCACCAATGGAGGGCAAAGTGTACTCTATATAATATATCCCCTTTCCTCATACACACATGCGTGCACACATGTGCTTCCACTCCTCCCTCTCTTCCTCCTTCCTTCTTTGGTGTGATAGGGCTCAAGGGTGTATGTTGGATGGGAGTGGGTAGCTGCCTGTCCATGTATCCACCCACTTACTCATCTGTCCATCCATTCACTTATGTATTTAGTCGTGCAGCCCACAAATGTTTATTAAAGGCAGCTATGAGTCCAGTGTTTGTGCTAGGTAATTTTGGTGGCCAACCAAACAGTCCTGGTCTCTGCCCTCATGCAGTTTACAGTCTGTCAGCAATAAATCGACAGGAATTTATGATGTGCTCCCCGTCTGCTATGGGAGTCAAAAAATATATACAAGATGGTTGTAATACCCACAAGGAATGCACTGTCTTGTTAATCACACAAGGCTATTTCTTTAGTGGCTTATTTATTTTTAACTTCCAAGACAGGGGCAGTGATATTCCCAAATCTCATTTCTCTCCTAAATCTCATTTTCATAGATGCTTGGCGAAGGATACAGGGTGATGCTTGCAGCAGCACGTTGTATTCAATGAGGAATGGAATTTCATGAACCGTTTTTTATTTCCCTTCTGGTCTCTTGAGTCTGGTTGATCTTGTCTAGAGCCCCGATAATCTCCTAGACAAAATATTTAAATCTTCTGCGGCTCTAGGGACTTGGAGAAAGGAATATTGTGGCAGAAATCCTAAATATTTGGGAATATCGTTATTGCAAGAGCTACACAGCAGATGCTGTTCAACACAGCCTTCATCCCAAGAGAACGTGTCACTATCTTTGTATATGGAAATGTACATGTATACTCATATATTTCTCCAGCCTCTCAATTTCTGGATCTCTTTCCCCTTTGGTGCTAACCCCCACTTTCCTCCTCTAGTCTCTGGTCAACTTAATATTCATTTTTCTCTTTGTTTTTAGAAAAAGATAAAGACATTGTGTTTGTAAATAACTGACAGAAGCTTGAATTGTGGTTATCTTGTCCAGGGGAACTTGCCTTTTCATAAAGATCAAACCTTTTATCTAAGGAATTGACTAATTGTTGAATTTTAGATGTGGTCAGGGCTGATTTGGGGATACAGGGTTTCCCAACTATTCTTGAAATCATAATGTAGGTGTAGGCAAAGCACTGGCTGCACTGATGAGACTATGGTGCTGGGCATTTTCCAAACAGGGTAAGGGTCATGATGCTACCCCCTGTTGATGCCTCTTTATCCTTGTTTTGTGGAAAAGGTAACAGGGTTTTTTAAAAAGTTGATGAAGTCCACACCATGTGCCCAATATTTCTCTACAGGCCTTGGAAGGAGAAGGCAGTATTGACTTCATTTTACATGAGAAAGCCAAAGATGACACAGCTAAGAGACTTGCTCAAGGGCACACAGTTGAGAGTTGAAATAGAGCTTGAGAACTGACTCTTGAGCCTGGACCACCTACCTGGGTGAATTACAGTTGCAATCTCAATATCACCATCTCACCTCCTCAAGAGTTTAAGGTATTATAAGTTAAACACACAACAGATAGGCCAGGTTAGTTCCGTTTTGGAATAACATAGCAGTTATGTGGATGAAGTGAAATAATCCTGATAATAGAGCAAGCATAGTTAAGATTGCTCTATCAGCAGAGAGGATGCAGAGGTCTTTTTAACACCAGGAAGGGTTGTTTCTGAGGCCTGAATTCTTGGTATTTTCAGATTTATCCCATTTGCCTCTAACCTTCAGCCTTTCCATGGTTTTGTCTGTGACCATTGGAATTCTAAATACAGAAAGGTTGTTAGCCACCTGGATAATTGCCCCCTTGTAACTTTTAAGACAACCACCTAGAGGCAGAGGATAACTACGATTAATAGCTTGTAATTTCAGGTCTTAGATCTTTGCTTTAACATAAAACCAGCTTTCCACTTCCTTAGATTCACAACCTGAAGAAATCAAAGCTAAACATTTCCAGACATCATTATCTACTATTTAAAGCATGTTCTAAGAAGCAAACAAGCCCCCTTTTTAGGGGTGGGGGGGTAAGGGGATCCATTTCTAATTTTGCCATGCTTCTGTAGGAATTTTTTTAATAGGGATAGTTTTTACCCCCAGCTATTCTGCACTACAGGAGCATGATTGTATCTGAGGAGGTAGTTTGACTTTATGCTTCGGGGGAGAAGCCTTTTATTTCCTGTTGGGGTTGTTGGTATTTTATAAATCAGCCTGAATTCTTAAAGGCAGGAGGCCTGTTGGTCTGTGCTATGTTGGCCTGGGGGCATTAGAATTACAGAGCAGCTTTATTTAGGGTTGCTAGGCAGGCCATATGTACTCAATTACTCCATTTTGAACCACTCGGTCTTTGTACCAGTCTCCCCACAGCCCTTCTGCAAGGGCCACTCACTGTTATTACCTTATTCAGGAAGACCTGGGAAATATTATCAGTAGGAAGAGTTCCAAATGATATCACTGTTCTCTTGTAACATTACCCACTGTCCCCATTGCAGAAATTTCCTTCTTGTGCACCCTCTCCCTTAACCAAATTTGTTCTAAGAAAATAATTACAAAGTTAATTTACAATGGAGTAGATGGGCTTTAGAGTCTGGCAGGTCTAGGTCCAAGCCTACCTGTCTGAGCCTGTGAAAAAACTTACTTCCCTTTTCCCAACCTCAGTTTCTCTATTTGAAAATGGGTTGAAATTACAAGGACGCTGATATGGACGTCCATGAGAAAAATGGGCACAGTGATAGTTGCTTTGTGGGTTGCTATCAGGAGGGTTTCTGACTCATAGGTGTTTTATACCTGTACGTAGTTCTCTCTTCCTCTACTTTTCCCAGAGGTTTTCATTCAACAAGCATTTATGGATCCTCCTATGGTGTCTCAAGATGTCTACATTTGAATTTTAACAGGGTACGTTGCCCTAATAGCATGGATTTCAAGCTGTCACAACAGACCATGGGGCAGACATTTGTGGTTGAGTGTGGGTTGCTTTACTGGGACTCCAGTTACCACACAGCTAGCATTTGTCCACTTTTAAAGATTTCCTTACCTATCTTTTGTATTGAATCAGGAGGTGGACTCTTTTTTTTTTTTTGAGTTGGAGTCTCACTCTGTCAGCCAGACTGGAGTGCAGTGGCCGCTCTCGGCCACCACAGCCTCGAC
>NW_007252896.1:450292-457689 GCF_000164805.1 Carlito syrichta | reverse complement strand
GAACCCGTGGGCTCAGGCAATCCACTCACCTCAGCCTCCCAAAGGTGCGGGATTACAGGCTGAGTCACCGAACCCGGCTGGACTTCTCATATCATGACGTGCTTCCTCCTGCTTGCTCCCTGGAGGCGTCCCATGAAAGCATTCTTCCTCAGAAGTCCAGCTCCCTCTCTGTTCCCTGATAGTCCCCATTCCACATGGTCACATTCACATCCTGGAGGCTAGAGCAGAGCAGAGTTGGTGCTTAGGTGGTAACAGAGCTTAAGGTTTTCACGGGCACTTATATCAACTGAAGCTTTTTTTCCCCCTGTTTCTTTTTGACTGCAGTGGCATGTTCATGGCTCACCGCAGCCTCGATTTTCTGGGCTCAGGTGATCCTCCCATCTCAGCTTCCCAAGTAGCTGGGACTACACGCGTGTGCTACCATGCCTGGTCAATTTTTTGATTTTTTTGTGGAGACAAGGTCTTGCTATATTGCCCAGGCTGGTCTTAAACTCCTGGGCTCAAGCAATTCTCCCACTTTGGCCTCCCAAAGTGCTGAGATTAGGCATGAACCCCTGTACCAGCCCAACCAGAATTTCTTGATGTAGTTAGAATTTAGTTCCAGTTCCCCAGAGGAGTATAAATCCCCAGGCCGTTCACGCCAATTAGCATTGAGTAGGCAAAGAGGTTACATCTTTTTGGTTTTTTTTTGAGTCGGAGTCTCTGTTTTAGGTTTATTTCATATATCCTTCTGTGGTCACTGTCATGGAAGGTCAAGAGGCAGTAAAGCAGCGAAATACTGGGTAGGGACACTGAGGGGAGCTCTTGTGAGGAGTCTGGAAGGCACATCAGACCTAGAAGAAAGGAATGAACCAAAACAACACTGGTGCTTCGTGGATGCAAATGCTTTTCTTTTCTTTTTTTTTTTTTTGAGTTGGAGTCTCACTCTGTCACCCAGACTGGAGTGCAGTGGCCGCTCCCGGCCACCGCAGCCTCGACCTGATGGGCTCTGGTGATCTTTCCGCCTCAGCCTTCCAAGGAGCTGGAACTACAGGCACACGCTACCGTGCCCGGCTAATTTTTTGATTTATTGTAGAGATGAGATCTCGCCTGCTCAGGCGGGTCTCGAACTGGTGGGTTCAGGCAATCCCCTCACCTCAGCCTCCCAAGGTGCGGGATTACAGGCTGAGCCACCGAGCCCGGCTGGATATGCTTTTCAAAGGGAACATTCCAGTTAGAGCACAAAGCATAAATGCTATCTGGGGCATCACCCTAGAAACTGTACTAAGTTGAAACTCATGAGATGCATCTTCTGTGTTGCGAGGATTTCTTAAACTTCCTTTTCTGGCTCCATCTCAACCTAAAAAAAAATAATCCCTATACAAATCTGAAGTGTTCCGTTTTTCCTCGGACAGGGCTTTGTTCTGTGCGATGCTTCTTAACTGTTATTTAACAGCCCTGATTGGGGCTGTGAAAGGGGGTCGAGGTGTGTATTTAGCATCCTCTGTAAATTCAGTCCGCTAGGGAACCTTCTAACACAGCCTCCCTGACACACTGGATTTTGGGCACACCAGGATACCAGATTCTATTAAAAGGACCGTTAGTATAGGTTTGTTGTTTTTGTAAATGCAGTTTATTCTGGGCACCTGTATGCCAAAATCATTTCTAGAATTCATGGTGGTATGATCAGTAAGGTGTATGGAAAGTGTACTAATTCCTATGCTGTAGGAAAAAACAACTAAGGCACAGAAATAATACTGCCTTGTTGAATCTTTTCAGAAGCATCTAGGACCCATGGTGCTTGAAGGGCACAATAATAATAATGTGCTTAAGCTGCAACACCAATTACCATAAGAATGATGTGGTTGCAAACTACATTTCCACAATAATTACACAATAGCTACATTCAGTTGGCAACCTTATGACATTGCTGGTTTGCAAATCACCAAATCTTCCCATGTAAAACTACTTGCAAGACGGATGCACCACTGTGTTTTGCTCTGGGCTGACAGAACGGAGCACCCTTCCTGAGGAAAGTTTTCTGATCATTGGTCTTTGCCACACTCAGAGCACTAAGAGATCACCCAGGGTTCCTCTTTGTTTTTTGGGGGTTTTTTTTGAGTCTGTCACCCAGGCTAGAGGGAAGTGTCATGCTCATGGCTACCACAGCCCTGACCCACTGGGTTCAGGCAATCCTTCCACCTCAGCCTTCCAAGTAACTGGCACTACAGGCATGCACCACAATGTCCAGTTTGCTGGCTTGCTTATTTGTTTGTTTGTTTGCTGTAGAAGTGTGATCTCACCAAGTTGCCCAGGCTATCCTCTTGCCTCCTCTCAAAGTGCTGGGATTACAGGTGTGAGTCACCATGCCGGGTATTCCTCTTCGCTGACTTGTACCTTGGGCCCTCTCAGATTTGCTCAAAATCCTGTAGTATAGGGAGCCCTTTCTTATTCTCCGGTTTCCTGTAAAGGCTGAAAGCATAACTTTGGGAAAATCTTTCGTTCAGGTGGTGAGAAATGGAGTACTTGGGTAAAGACATGGTCTGTAAGGCCTGAAGTGTCATCGTACCTGCACCCACTTCTTCCTTGGTCTGCATCTGCCCTGGGCACCCCTACTGTCTTTTCACAAAGACTAATATGTTTCATGTGATATGTCTTAAGTGGATTTTCCTAGTGAGTATGGAAAGGGAGTGAGAATAGAAGAGAGTTGTTGAATCAGATGATGTGTTTTCTTCATGTAGTAATGTGTTCTTGACATTAAAAGAACAACTTCAATCTGCGGAGTAGCCCAAAGCACAGTCGCACATGGCTGTGTAGGCACTTACCGATCTGAATAATTACCCTCAATGGCTGCTTTGAGGAAGAAGATACATCTCTGTTGAAGGAGACCATGAGAATGCTGGAGAGTGTTTCTGCACATACAAGTTCAAACCCTGAATCTTGATGCTGCTGTTTACTGCGTTTGCTCTGCCTTGGATCAGACTTGTCCAAGGTAGGAGCAGCTAATTCCCCCAGACCCCCTGACTACAGGCCACTGCTGTTCCTTATTGCTCTTTAAAGAATTAAATGTCTTAAATTAGTTGATAAAAAGTTATATTTTAAATAAGAAGTTAAAGTATTTTTCTACTTATCAAAGTAACATAGGCCTATTGTAGAGAATGTGGGAAATATAGAAAGAAACCAAGAATATAAAATCATCTATAATACCATCATCTAGTGACCACAGGATTAAGAGTCCAGATGATTTTGACTTGCTAGAATGACCAGGATAGGTTTTGCTTTGATGGTCTTGGCCCAGGTCCTCAGAGAAGCTTGTGGCCCTGAAGCCTATCATAGTGCTTGGCACAGAGAAAGGTAGAATTCAGTGTTGCCAAATGAATGAATGAAAGAAGGAAGAAATAGAATAGAATGTGTGGAATTTAGGCAGGACTTCCAGAAGAAGCATGATAGAATTTCTGAGGCATTCACTTTGGATGAAACCATATAATTCACAATTGCAAAGATACAGAATCAGCCTAAATGCCCATCAACTGATCAGTGGATAATGAAAATGTGGTACATATACACTATGGAATACTATTCAGCCATCAAAAAGAATGAGATAATGTCTTTTGCAGCAACTTGGATGGAATTGAAGAACATCATCCTAAATGAACTAGCACAGGAACAAAAATCAAACACTGCATGTTCTCACTTATAAATGAGAGCAAAAGTAGGATCTGCAAAGGCATAGAGAATGATACAATGGACAATGGAGATTTAGAAGGGGGAGGGGGAAAGGGGTTGAGGGATGAAAAACCATGTATCGGGTACAGTGTGCACAGGTGAGAGTGGTGGGGACACTTTAAAGCCCAGACTTCTTTGTTACTGCACAATGCAGCCATGTAACCAAAAACTATTTGTACCCCCTAAAGTTATTAATTTTTTGAAACAATAATGGTCTACATTCTAAAGGCTTTGGGAGTTCTTCTGTCCTCTGAACTAGTTTCCACTTTTCTCTGCCAACTTCCTATAATTCTTCCCAACACAGACATACAAATCCATTTTTAATACCATCATCCTCATGGGGAAAGAAAAATATCTATTTCTGTCATGCATTCGTCAATTCCTCACCAGTTGCAAACACCATTAGTTCTACTGAAAAATATAAAGCAAAAAGGAGCCGCAGCAGGAGGGAGTATTGAAGAAGAGAGTAGCCCTTCTGTTTCCTGTGGGGGTACAAAACCATCTTGGGCAGTCTCCGTGGAGGTGGGCTGTGCGCCTGAACACTACCTTGGAGAGACACTCTTGGTTTCCTTTTTCAGCAGGTTTCTTTTCTCCAAAGATAATTGTCTGTTAGCTAATCAAGGGCTCCTCAAATCCAAATCTGAGCACCTTCTCCTAGCCCCACCTCTGTGCCAGGGAAATTTTCTTGGCAATTGAAACCAAAGCAATAGATTGGCAGTGGGATTCTACTTGGCTGGGGGTAAAATAACCAATGATTGCACATAATTGCAGAAAATAATTTTGAATTTTATTAATGAGGTGCTTTAAACAACATCTTTTAGCCCATTGTCCCACTCAACAGTCAATTCACTGGAGTTCTGTGTGCTGTAATTTACGTTTATCTTCCCCCATTGATAACACCAGGCCCTTGTATTCTGTAATTGACATAAGTTGGTCATTTTCAGAGGTGTTTCTCTCTCTGAAGATATAAAATAAACAGACTTGCTGGAGAGCGGCATTGATTTAGCCTAATCCAGACAGCCAGTTGGCTGCTTCTGCTTGGAGCTTATTTATTCATTTATTTTTCTGAGGAGAGGCAGCACAGGCACAGTCACAGGCAGAAAAAGTCTTCAAGTTAGAGAGGTTGGAACAGAGGCCTGGGAGGCAAGGGAATATCTATAGTTAGAAAACGAGACTTTTCCTTTCCTCTGCTTCCTGGCACCCAAGGCCAAACACCTCAGCACTGAGCTGATTTTTAGGGTTCACAGCAAGGTTTCTGGAGCGGCAGAGAAAAGATTAGGGAACATGTTTGCTGGAGGGGCGATAGGTGACTGTTCCCTTCAGTGTCACATCTCAAAATATAACACATGTGGGTCACCACCAGAGATCACCATAGATCACCACCATAGATCGCCACCATAGGTCAGCTAGTCCCTCTTAACCCTAAGGTCATTTCCATGTGTTTAATATCGTGTGGCCATGGAATTCTGCTCTGTGCTGGGCACTTAAGGAATATGAAGATGAAACCAACTGTTGCCCTTTAAGTATGTACTAGATGCTGTTGTTGTTATTGATTGCCCCACCAGACTGTGAGTCCCTCGAGGTCAAGGCCCTTCCTCGTCTTCTGTTTTGTCTTTGTATCCTCTCTAAAACCTAGGATGGAGTAGACACTTAGGAAACATTAACAAGTGGATTAATCAAATAGAGGAGAGAAGACAAGTACAGACACACATACAGAACTGGAAAAGAAAGAAAAACCATAATGGGAGCTCTAAAAGGCTACACAAAAAGCTGTAGGACTTAGACATAGGTGTTCTTTTATCCAAGGTAAGCCAGGAAACTTTCATGGAAAGGCTGGCCTGGAGGATAAATGAGATTATGATAGGTGGAGAGCAGAAGTCGAGCATTTCAGGGGTGAACTCAGAGAATGCTGTGCACATACAAGAAATAATGCAAGGTGTCTTTGGCTTTGACTTGAGAATGAGGTATGTATAAGGAAGTGGTTAGAGATTCAAAGGCACAGAGATTTTAAATGTCAGGCTAAAGATGAACTTGATTCACTGGCATTGTTACTGAATCAAACTGGGTCCATTTTCCCACATGCAACAGAAAGCCAAACACTGAAGCACTGGGAGGTTTTGGCAGTGAGAAAGGTTTATTGTGAGTCAAGTGGCAAGAAAACAGAAGGAAATGCACAAATCTGTCTGCTAGAGCTAGGGCCTGGGTCAGGTTTTATAAGCATAGGGTAGTGAGGTGTGATCTGATTGGATTGTGCAATGAGGTGATGCCAGGAGAGGCATGATCTGACTGGATCCTGCCATGAGGTGATACCACAGCTCAATCTGATTGACCTGGATCTTGCCATGCAGTGTTCACTCCTTAATTCAGTACCTACTCCTTGGTCTGAGCACTTAGGTTCCACCCATGGTTATATGCTTGGTTCATCTAGACATGCTTTCGGGTTACATGACCTTCAACCTGGGGGTTCATGGCAACTGAAAACAGAAAAGTTGAACCAAATTGGTGTGATGCAGTTAGAGCAATGAGGAGTTATTAAAGATTTTTGAACATCGGGTAATATGGTCATTCACATAGCGGTGGTGAGCTGGTGGCATTTTGGAAGATGGGATGGAGGAGGTACTTGCCATGATGCCAGCTGAAGTGGTATGTTTTTGACCTTGGACATAGGAAAGTGGGAGAATGAAGAGAGACAGATACGATTGTTCCATGTGGCCCTTGGACAGCTTTCTGGATCTTATAGGAGCCACAAGAAGGAGGATAATCCTTAGGTAAGACAGAAGAAAAGAACCCTTAAAGTAGCACCTTGAAGGAAGATCTAATTTTCTCTGTTTGGGGAATTTTATTTTCCTCCTCGGCAGAATTCAATGTGATCTCATTTCAGTTCTGAGGGCCTAGAGTCTGTGCCAACAATGGTCAGGTCAATTGAAGCTGGAGGATAAGAATGTTTCCAGAGGAGGTTGTCACCCAAGGAGGAGAAACTGGACTCACAGAGCCAGGAGCTCCAGAGTCCATGGCTGTCCTCGTCCTTGTGTGGGGAGCTCAGCCGGTTGCAAGCACAGGGATAGAGGAGACTCTCAAACCCATCCTCAGCCAGCTATTCCTGAAGAGGTGATCAGAACATTCAGGTCTCCTGTAATTTTTTCTTCCCCAGAGAGACCTCCCAGACATAGGAAGCCTTTCAGAAGACACGTTTACCTCTCCACAGCTCCACCCTCTATTCTTCACCACTAGTGATGTTCTGTTCTCCTTGGGATACCGCAGCATTATTTGTTTTTCCAGACCAAAAATATATCCTACGGGAATATGGCAGTTATTAAGCTCACACTAAGGGAATGCTTGTGAGGGCTTTGTGTTTTCTTATTGTGATGTTTCCCAGCGATGGGCTTGAAAGACAGAGACTAGCCAACCGTTTACTAAATGCAGAATTCCCTTGAGAATAAAAAGGCCCAGATTCCAGCCACACCAGGATCTGGCTTGGCTGGGCGTGGATGGGAGCAGTCACCACAAGATCCCCAGACATCTGTCTGAGCCTCTGTGTGGCCTGAGGCTCTCCCAGTTAGGAATGGTGATAAAAAGTCTCTCCCATGCTGGGCTCAGTGGCTCAGCTGTAATCCCACGCCTTTGGGAGGCTGAGGTGAGTGGATTGCCTGAGCCCACAGGTTCGAGACCCGCCTGGGCAGAGAGACCTCATC
>NW_007252896.1:420246-449685 GCF_000164805.1 Carlito syrichta | reverse complement strand
CAGGCGGGTCTCAAACCCGTGGGCTCAGGCAATCCACTCACCTCAGCCTCCCAAAGCGCGGGATTACAGGCTGAGCCACCGAACCCGGCTAAAACCTTCAAATGTGATAGTGATGTCTTATTTCTTAGTTTAGATTATGAATACCTGCTGTTCATGATCTATTTCTGAAACAGTGTCTTCCTCTGTACAGGTTGGAGTGAAGCGGTGCTCACTGCAGCCTCGACCTCCTGGGCTCAGGTGATCCTCCCACCTCAGCCTCCTGAATAGCAGGGGTTACAGGCACACACCACCATGCCCAGCTAATTTTTTAAAAAACTTTTTGTATAGAAGGGCTTTGTTACATTGCCCAGGCTGATCTCAGACTCCCACCTTGACCTCCCAAAGTGCTGAGATTACAGGCATGAGCCACTGCACACAGGCAAATGCATGATGATTTTTTTTTTTAAAGAAAAAAATTAAATCCTCTCTTCCTTCTCTTCTCGTCTTCCCTTACTTTACCCACAAACAAGGAAAGACCTTTCTAGCGGGAGCCATTTAGCTCTCCCATGGGAACATTTGTTTCCTTCTCAGTTTCTTAGAAAATGCAGTCTGCCTTGCTGTTGGCACCACATCATATCAAAACACTTGTGTTTTCCACTCAGCATCACGCATGGAAGTGGGCCCAGCAGGACTGCTCCTTCTGAAGACACCGGGAGGAGCTGTAAGGCCTGGATTGGTGAGACGCGGTGTTCCCTCCGGCCTGGCAGTGCGGAACCTTGAGGGTGGAGCCCTCCTTAGCCGTGCCGCAGGGACATCACTCCTCCCCACCTCTCCCAGTGGCCCCAGTCAAGACTGTCTATCTGGGATGCTCTAGGGGAAAGTGGAGGTGGGGACTGTTTTTCATTTCAGTGCTTGGTAATCTTACAGTTGGAGTCTTTCGTTTTAGAAGAGAAGCACTTTCTCATAGTGCCACTGGGGAGAGAAATGTGTCTGTCATTCACCCCCATTTTAAAGGTTGGTAAGTGGAGGCCTGAAGAGATAAGAGTCTTGCTCAAGAAGAAACAGGAAATGGGATTTGAAATTCCGGTTCCTGCAAGACACCCGCCCCCTCTGCAGCCTGCCCTGTCACTCGTGCTGGATGCAAACCCCTGAGAGTTTCTTTTTGCCCTACTACTCCTTCTCAGCAACTGTATTCCCTTCCTTCCTCCTCATAGTCCCATGGAAGGTGACCCTTGGGGTGAGTTCGGAGGGAAACATGAGTGCAGGTTTTCTCTCCCCTCCTCCTCCTGGGATATGTCCTAGATCCTCCTGGGCGAGCTGGGTTTGCATCTCTCTTTTGGTACCTTCGAAAAGCAGCAGCCCACTTGGCTAACTTGAGCTTTCCAGCTGGTATGAAGTCAGCCAGTTTCCCCTTGGTTTTAGAGCCCAAGCCTATACACTTGGTGTGACTTTGTGTGACATCACCCTGAGAGGTGTCACTGTAGGGCTCGAGTTAGCTGTGTGCTCGAACCCGTCCTGCTTTATCCATGGCTGTTCATCCCGGGTCACTCTGGAGTGGAACATCATCCACTTAATGAGTGCTTAATACCCACAGATTAAATAAACTTATTTTACAACTGGCATTTCCATGACTATAATTACAAAAAGATTCCAGGCATCATTTATGGGGGTTCTCCCTGGAGCCAACTCTGAGTGAGAAGTTGACCCAGTTAGTTTAAAACTCAAGTTAATAAACAGCATTAATGCATATTTAGGTCTGTTGACCCACGTCCTTGAAATCAGTGCAATTTTCAAGGGGTGGGGAGGGAGAATAAAACCCTAATGTAGTCAGAGCATTGTTTCTTCCAATTAACCTCATTCATTTGGATTTCCTTTTGGTTCATAACAATTTAGGTCAAGCTTAGATTTTTCAGAATGAACCTGTGGAGGGAGAGGAAATTAACGAGGCCCTAAGGGGGAGTGGTTACCACAATCAGTTCCAAAAGACAGACTCTCAGTCTGGTGGGGGGCCAGGAGAAGGGCCACATAACCACTTCAGGCCATCCCTTCACATGGAGACCCTGGTGGGAGTGTCCTCTTTTCTTTCTTGTTGGCTGGTTACACAGACTGCGCGCCATGACACCAATCAGGGTCTTCCCATTTCTCATGCTCTTTCTTTCTTTTAGATGAGGCTGTGTTCTCTCTTTTCTTGAAAGAGAGCTCAGTAAACCCTTAACTCCCAGGGATCACCGGTGGGTTCAGGGACAGAAGGGCTTGTCCCGGGCAGAGATGGAGGAACCAGGATGGGAGAATGAAGGGAAAAAGAAGGGTAGAGGGTGGGGAGGCAGAGCCAGGCTCCTTTCTGTGTGAGGAGCAGGGCTGTCACTCCTGGGCCGTCAATCAAACTAAGTCTTGGAGCCTTTCATCATCATTAAAAAGCATTTTACACAGTGTGGATGCACACGTGGCCCTGTGCTGCTGCTTTGATCTGCCATTTCTTACTCCTTATTTAGATAATGAAAGATGTGGTGCCCCAGCTTTAAGATCCACTTGACTGCAGAATTGCCTGATTGAGGATGGAGCCAGGGGCTACCTTGCGGTAATTATGGAATAGTTGTTGTACCTGGAATGGACATTTTCCTAAAGTTTTCATACAGTAAGATTTCACAGTTCTGTCCACGTCCCTTCCCAAGACATTGTTTTTTTCTTCAAAGGGCCCAGAAGCTGAGATTTTGCTAGCAGGGAAACCTGTTTCATAGGAAGGAAGGATGTGTAGATGGGACCTGAACATCCAAGTTTATAATTTGGTGGAAAGCTGACAGACGGGAGGACCCATTGAGACAGATATTTCAGTGGCTGAGAGTCCCCAGTACACTTGAATTTAACACCACTACCTCAGTGTGCCCAATACTTAGTTGAATCTTTGTGTTCTCATATATGAGTTGTACAGATCACTGGTGCCACAGAAATGCCCACACCAGAAAACTCTTCTTTTTTGCATTTGATTTGTGGACTGTAAAAGTTCTGGGCGTTTTTCTTTTTGGAGACTGGTGCATCTTCTGCTAACTTTACTGACAGGTTTCCAAAATTTGGGCCTAGGTTAGAAGCAGTCTTTCTATTTTAGTGCACCATTCTTGTATCATTGTCTTGGCTTATAAGGGTTGGCTCACCATTGTCCATGTGCTAAGGAAAGAGAATGCTCCGTCAAATGCCATGTCTTCTTTAACCTTGTTGGTAAAGTGAAGGAGCTTAAAAAAATACACAACACGAGCAGTCACCACCCTTTTTGCATTCACACCAATGCTTATATATCATTTAATTCTAAGCAAAGTTTTTCCTGCCTGGTAGAACTCCAAACCAAGTTATATTTGAACAGATTTGACTAGCAATTGAAAAGAAGTTGAAAAAGAAAAACCTTTTCTCCATCCATGTATGTGTTTTGCTCTTAGGATACCAATCAGAATGACACTGAATTAGCAAATGTTGTCTTCTTTCAGCTGTCAGATGTCATTTTTAATCTCTCTTCTGTAGCTTCTGAGACCAAGTGGGATAGAAATCCTTGATATTGATGTCTGTGGGTTTATTGTGATATTCTGTCCTGAAAATTAATGAAGAAATTTTTTATTTTGTTAACTTTCAGGTTTGAATTTTGTCTTCTTCTTTTGGTTTACCTTGATGCATTGTTTTAGTTGTTTCGTCTTCCTTTTATTTCTTTCTTAAATTTTTGACATATGGCTTTAATCCTATTTTTCTAGAATTTCCCATACTCCCTTAGAGTTTGTAATATGCTTCTGTCCTTCTTTTACTCTCAATTTAAACTTAATTTAAGTTAATAACCATTTCATATGCCACTCATGCTCTTGCTCTGTGCCAGGAGCTCTAAAAATATATGAAAATGGGTAAGATGTAGTCCTGTCCCTTCGAAGCTTTGGTCTGCTAGGAGTATGGGGAGGTAAAGAAAGTACATACAGAACTGTAGTAAAAGACAGAATATGGTAGGTGGTAAAAGGGAAATTCTGAAGAGCAGAATGAGAGTAGTTAGGGGTTAAGAAGAGGTAGGCATCATATCTGATGGGCTGAACGAGAAAAGGCCTCATGAAGGAGATGACAGGTAAATTGACCACTGAGAACCAGCAGAGTTATCTCTTCTTTTCTGCTTACTTCTTTTTCCTTAACCCTTCCCTTAAGCTTCTCTTCCTTTTCCCAGAATTAAAACCCTTTACGTGCTGTTTATATTCTCTTGCTTATCTCAGGTTGATGGAAGATGTCCTGAGGTTTGGTTGAGGCTTGATGCTAGTTGGAAGCAGCTGTGGAAGGAATGAGGGAGCCCGAGTCCTCGAATACTTTTAAGTGCCTGGCTCCTCAGCCAGGTGCCCCCTGCCAGAAACCCAAACGTGACGTGGTTTGAGTCATCTCAACTTTCGCGGGCTATTGTGAGACTGTTTGGAAGAACTAGTGTAAAGCGGATTCAGTTTCTGAGAAGAACAAAGCTACTTCATTAATGAACATGCCTCTCTGAGGCGAGGGAAGCCATGACACTCAGCCACAAAGCTGATATGTCTCTCCAGAGAATGTTATCCCCTTCCATTTCTGAAAGTCAGTGGAGGCTTTTCCTCCTCTGGAGGGTTCATTTCATTTGTTAGTTCACTCACTCATTCATTCATTGTATATTCATTCAATGTCAGCTCTGTGCCAGGCCTTATGCTGGGCTTGGGGTGTGGAAAAGGGAGTTGAACCTGGTTCCTGCTGCTGAGAGACCCAAGGATGTGTTTTAGACCTGGAAAACTGGGATAGTAGAAATCGGGCAGCTTTGTATCATATCTGTATTTCTTTCAAGACTTATGTGTTCAGAATCTTTTCAGACTAATAATGTTAGTCTCCTAGATAATTTGAAAATGTGCCCTCTACTTTCTCTACCATTTAGAATGGTATACTTTTGATATGACCTAATCTTCCTTTTGAGATTTTATGTTAAAATGAGTCAAAGCTGGGCATGGTGGTGCATACCTATAGTCCCAGCTACTTGGAAGGTTGAGGTGGGAGTGTCATTTGAGCCCAGGGAGTCTACAACATAGCAAGACTCCATCTTTAAAAAAAACAAAATAAAAAGAGTTAGACCCCAACATCATAGTTGTTTGTATTGCCTGCTATTTCTTTAAGAGAAATCCCTTCTTAGTTTCATTTTTATTAGAATGACTTGCTTTAAAAAAAAAACAATTTAAAACCACCCAACATTAATATTTTATGAAGATAAACTGCCGTTTCTTTAAGTAAGCTCCTTGCAAAAACAGATATATCTGTGACAAAAAGAAGAGCAAGAGAGAAAGACCTTGCAATTATGTTTATGAACAGGGTAAACTCAGAAAGAGGCTGGCAACCCTTTACCCCACCCCCCACCCTATCCTCAAGAGGTCCCAAAGAACAAAAGGCAATTCAGATTGCAGAATATTACTTTTGTCACCGTAGCACCAAACTATTAAAAATAAAACTGTCCCTCAAGGCAAAACATTTCATTTATTTTCCTTTGAATGAGTAACTTGTTTATTAAGATGAACTAAGTGGCTAAATCTAGACGGTACGCAGGCAAGAAAAATTGATTTATTGTAGCCTCTCAGAAAGTATGCTTTATGTTTTCTGGGATTATCTTTGGATTTTAAATGAAGAGGAACTCGTTGAGTCAGATGGGAAGCTACCTCCCCTGGAAATAGACATAACTCGTCTCCACAGTGTGTAATGTTGTATTTGACCTTGGTTTCTTTGCAAATTGGTTCTTTTTTGGACTAAACCAGTGTGTTGAAAGATTTAGCTAGGTTTAGTGATCTTCAAAAGGGGGACTATATTCCCACCTCAACTGCAACTGCAGTTATTTTTTCTGTTTAATGTAAAATCATTTCACTTTTGCCTGGTTTCCTATTTGCAGCCACTGTACTACCGCATCTGTTAAAGTGGGAATGCAGGGTGCAGAGAGCCAACTGCAGTTCCTTGAGGTCTGAGAGAGCCCTCTTTGTTGCTTCCTGGCCCAGTCTCAGAGGCATCCCACCCACGGGGAAGGATATTTGTTTCAGCAGGGAGGTCCCCCATTACTGTCTGCTCCTCTGGGGACAGAGATGTGATGTCTAATTCCCCTCTATTGAGGCTCCATTTGCTCTAAACTGATGGAACTTGAAAGGAAAAAGAGGTGTAAATGGTTAAAACGTTGGCTATGACACAAAAAACCTCCACCTAATTTAGCAGTGAAACAGGAAACCTTGTGTTGTGGAGAGATACCTTTAGTTTGAAAAAAATTTCTCTTTAGAATGCGGACAACAAATGATTCTTGTCCTCTTTTTTGGTGGTGATGGTTTTATTTTAACATCATAACACATATTATTCCTGATATGTAATCTCATGACACCCCTGACTCCCCAAGAATTCTGAGTGGCTGCCTGGTAAAGATTATGAACTCGGTTTTTCAGATGAGGAAACCAAAACTCAGAGCAGCTTGATAACTCACTCAGGAACACACATTTAGTAGCAATAGTCATAGATACAACAATTGCATGCCCACATGTGCCATCCCGTTTGGTCTCCACCACCCGCCAATCAGGTTTTCATGTCACCCTGACTTTAGAGATGTGAACCCCAAGCATGGGGAGAATAAATGAACTGCCAAGATTACCAACTGCTGGGAGAACTGGGACTCAGCCCAGCTTTCTTGCCAAATCCCCAATATGGCAACACAGTGTTTGGTCATTTTTCTTTGTTCCTTTGATACAGTGAAGAGATTCCCACCTCCAGTTAAGCACAAGCATATCCTGTGCAGTGGCCAGCAGGTGGGACCCCCAGAATTCAGGCTCCCAGCCAGGAGGGGCTCCTCCAGCTTTCTGTCTGTGTGTTCATGTCACCTGAGCAGCGAGATCCAGGCCCTCGGGGGCTGACCCTGTCCGTGACCTGTCAGCGGGGTGCATTAGGGTCCCCTCAGCAGATCAGGTCCCATCTCCTGGTCTGGTTAGTATAAGATGAGCAGGATTAGTATCAGCAGTTGTCACCCTGAGGGAGGGGGGTGCTCAGGTGGAATACAGAAGGGAACTTGGTGGCTCTCTTTCTCTTCCCGATTAACCTGTCTATCCACGTGAGAGTTAAAAAAAAAAATGGAGGAGGTGAGTGAGAAAGAGTAGGAGTGTATTGGATGTGGGACCCAGTGGTTTTCATTCAGTCCACCAGGAGATCTTAATATCAACTATCTATGGAAGAACAAGAACCCGGTGTTCCCTTCTGCCTCATTTGCAGCCTGGGCTGACCCTGGGAGCTCTGCCATGCACTTCATGGAGTTTCCGAAGCTGGGGCAGCTTCGGGACAAAGTTTCACTGTCTACTTTACTTGTGTGCTCTAGCTAAGAATTTTAGCAAACAAATAGACATGGTACCTTGCCGTAGGAGGCTTTGTATTTCCAAACCTGTGAATTAATAAACAGAAGAAACCTTTTTTTTTAAAAGGGAGCTTAGGGTAGAATGAGCCACTAAAAAGTTATTGGTTCTTAACTCCTTGTACGTCTTGACAAGCGTCTGGCCCAGCCAGGCCTGAAACCCTTTCCCCAGCTCCTGTTGGAGTTTCTGACTGTACAGTCTTGATTGGCACCATCCTTTCTGAGACTGTGTTGTGCCAGGAGGGAGCATCTGTCCCCAGCTGCTCTCCGGGAAGGCGTCCTCTCCTGAGAATCATGAGTGTCTCCTTCTGACCTTGGGTTGCTTCTCTGTGTCTGTCTGAGAGGTGAAAGGTTCATCATCATGGGAGGCCCCAAACACCTGAAATTGAGGGGCCTACTTACGTTGGATGTCAGAGCACTAGTTGTGTCTTCCTAAGTTTTCACCCTTACTTCTCTTGCCAGCTCCCCTTTTCCGATCAGGGCTGGCTGTGGCAGAGGTTAGTGACTCCCACTCAGACTGCTGTGACTGCCCAGCCTAGGTCTCAAAAGGCTTTGGGGATTTGTGCCAGATTCCACCTTATTTGACTCCTCTGAATAGCTCCGAAGAGTCCCAACTCTGGTGTGCTTCTTCCTTGCCTTCACAGGAGGCTTAATGAGGGGTGAGACCAGTGGGACAGCAAGGCCGTCAGGAGGGCTGCTTGGGGGTTCTTCCCAGGAGAGTTCATGGCCTCCCTCTTGGTGACAAGTTGTCCAGTTTGCATTGAAGACCGATGGGTGATCTGCAGGAACAGAAAATAAGAGGGATGAGCTAGTGTTTTCCTCCTATTTGTTTTTCCCTTGACAGTTTAGATGAATAGTCATACCAACCGCCAATATGAAAGTCATACTGCCCAGTTTCTGAATTCTTCCAGGCATGTGCATGTTTACTTCTCACAGGAACCCTGTGGGGTTTTAAGGAAAGAACGATCACTGGCTCCATCTTCCACCTTTGAGGGACTGAGACTCGGAGAGGTTAAGTGGCCAAAGAATGGGATCCAGCACCCACTGTCTTCACACTCTGCTCCTTCCTGTTCCATTTCTCCTCTTCCTTTGGGTTTGGGAATCTTCATTGCCCATAGTCCCCGTTATGTCTGGGTGCAGAGTGGTGGGTGGCAAGGACCTGGGTGTCACCTTTCAGAGCAGTTGGTCACCTGTGAAGACGGGAGGAGGGTGAGGTTTCCCAACTGACCAGCAGAACAAGATGGAGTGTTTCCCTCACTTGTCAGGTACCCTGGAGGAATAAGACACGTGACTGTCCAGTAGCCCAATAAAGTGTGTGTGTGTGTGTGTGTGCGTGTGTGCGTGTGTGTGTGTGTGTGTGTGTGTGTGGCATGGGACTGGTGAGCGAGGTTGAGATATGTTCTTTGAGGAGTGTCTCTTTCAAAAAGAGGTTGAGTTGTTCCACAGCTGGTTTTCTTTAACTACCAGAAACACCAGCATTGTTTCAGAAAGCCACAGAATTTCCAAACGCAATGGAAATTCCAAGAGTGTGGAGTGTGGGTTTGGGGGCCTGGGGTGGGTGTGGACAGGGATAGGGAGGGAAGACCGCACTCTGAGCAGTTTTGTCCTCCATGGGTAACAAATTTCACACAACTCCACTGTCCTCCATTTTATCTGCAAGACGCTCAAGTTTAGGCCTGGGAAAGAAGGAGCAGACCCCAAGGATTACAGCAGCCGTAAAAATCAAGCATCCACCCAAAACAGCCCCGTTTGGTATGCCCGCTAATGACTGCCTTCCATCAACTGGTGTCAGAGGAGGCACATGGTGTCAATTAAGTTCCCAAATGACGTTTGTATAAATAAGTTTGTTAATGGGAAATTAATTTTTTTCCTCCCCAATCTTAAAAAAATGTGCAGACTATACCCAAATAATTTTGAAATAGCAGCAAAAGTAATAGCAAACAGGGGACTTAATGTCATCAGTCAAACTTGTGGGGTCAAACCAAAGAAAGAAAGGAACAGATGAGCAAACTAAATAGTATCTCTGGAAACAGTTTCTTGCCTACTGAGGACACTCAGCATGTTTCTAACAAGCCTGGTGGCCCCTCATTCAGAGGTGGCCTGACTTTCTCTGAAGTTTGAAGGGAAGCAAAAAAACTTTTTCCTGTTTAGTTTCTATTCCTACTTTTACACTTTGTGTGTGTGTTCAACTTTCTACCTGACTAACTCAGGTATCATTACCAGAGAGCTCAGTATTTGTGAGCCTCAGTTCTGGGTTTTGAAGTAAAATCTTACAGTGATTTTTTTTATTCTTTGATGATTAGGGTACTCAGTAGCCTTGGGTTCTAGGTGTGACTGACTATTCTATGAGCAAATGGGAATTTATAGTTGGCAGTAGAGTCAGACATGTGTGACTGTATCTCATGCATGACAGAATATGGTCACTGCCGTGTGGGCACAGAGAAGGTAGGTAATCCTTCTCCCAAGCTGTGAAATGCATACTTCTGGAGTATGTTCTCAGTTCTTTAATCTGTGTAGGAAGAGGTATGTTGTAATGGTTAGGAAATATCACATGCCAGCATAGTGAGAGGAGACTTTCTCAATAGATGGTTTAGAATGGACAACGCTAGATACCTACTCCAGAGGGATCACCCATTAATTGTAGAAACTGAAACTCTGAAAGAACTAGAAGAAAACATAAATCAATTTCTATCTGATCTCAGAATAGGAAAGCCTTATCTAAACACAACAGCAAGGCAAGAAGAATCAATGAATGAGACTGATAAACTGAATTGCACACTACTTATATAAGAATATTCATAGTCGGGCTCGGTGGCTCAGCCTGTAATCCCGCGCCTTTGGGAGGCTGAGGTGAGTGGATTGCCTGAGCCTGCGGGTTCGAGACCCGCCTGGGCAGCGAGACCTCATCTCTACAATAAAATAAAATAAAAAAAATCAGCCGGGCGTGGTAGCACATGCCTGTAATTCCCGCTACTCGGAAGGCTGAGGCGGAAGGATCGCTGGGGCCCAGCAGGCGAGGCTGCGGTGGCCAGGAGTGGCCACTGCACTCCAGTCTGAGCGACTGAGTGAGACTCCAACTCAAAAAAAAAAAAAAAAAAAAGAATATTCATAACAGCACGGCAGCAAAACCTTGAGATAACCCTTAGTGTCTATTGAGAGAAGAGTCGATAAAAAGCCTAGAATTTTTCACACGAATTTTTCACAAATTTTTTAAAACAACAACCCAAATAATTGAACTACAATGCCATACAACCCTATGACTGAGTCTTTGCAATATAATATAATATTAAGTGAAAAAATGATTACTTACAATACAATAGCATTTTAATGCAATATTTTAATATGAAAATGTCAAACATTCAATAAACCACAAAGAATTTTGCAGTAAATATTTGTATACGCTCTCTCCCCTGGAAGCAGCTATTTTTCTATTTTTTTCCACCATAGATTAGTTTTGTCTGCTTTAAGATTACATATAAATGGAATTATAACCTATATGCCCTTTTCTGAGCGACTTCTTTCATGTAAATAGCATAACTCTTCTTAAAGTGTGTTCTGTGGACCTCTGGGTTCTCCAAAACTCTCTTAAGGGGTCCTATATGTCACAGCTACTTTCATAATAATTCTGAGACTTTTTTTCTCTCTTTACATGCTACAGATGTTTACATTGATGGTAAAAGGCAATGGTGGGTATACTGAGACAGTGGTACCAAGGGTACATTTGTCATTGCATTCTTCACCACCACAGATGATTAATGTTATTAAAGCTCAGTCCTTGAACACATGTGCTTTTGATATTCTGTGTGATGAAATGGGAAGTACAAATAAAGTGCTTTTTATAGTACCATGATTGTCTCCAGAAAAAGCACACAAGCAATTGAGTTGCCAGCTGAACTAGCTGCTGCTTGGAAGGCTGAGGCAGAAGGATTACCTGAGTCCAGCAGGTCGACGTTGTGGTGGCCGTGAGCGTGCCACTGCACTCCAGCCTGGGCAACAAAATGAGACTCTGACTCAAAAAAAATAAAAACACTTAAGTACTGTAGACTTCTGTAATGCTTTTTAGACATATCCACGTTATTTTGAGTATTAGTGGTTCCATTTTTAATTGTGAGTTGTATTATAATATATGATATATTACAGGTTCTGTATTCTCCTATTGAGGGATATCTGGGCTGTTTCCAGATTTTGGATATTATGAGTAAAGCTGTTGTGTACATCCTTGTTCAAATCTTATTTTTAAAACCTGATTTTATTTATCTTGAGTGAATACCTAGGAGTTGAATTGAACCAGTCATAGCATAGGTGCATATCTTTAATTTGTAAGAAACTTCCAGATGATTTTTCAAAGTAGTTTACCATTTCATATTTCCATCACAATGTATGAAAGTATAATGGCCCTTTCATTTACTTTTAAAAATTTTTATTATTGTTGTTATTTTTTGAGACAGGGTCTGGCTCTGTATGCCCAGGTTGGAATGCAGTGGCATGATCATAGTGCACTGTAGCCTATACTTCCTGGGCTCAGGGAATCCTTCTGCCTCAGGCTCCTAAGTAGCTGGGACTACAGGTGTGCACCACCATGCCCAGCAATTTAAAAAATATTTTTATTTTTGTCGGGACAAGGTCTTGCTATATTGCCCAGGCTGGTCTCGAACTCTTGGGCTCAAGTAGTTCTCCCACCTCAGCCCCCACAAAGTGCTGAGATTACAGTTATGATCCATTGCCCCTGGCAATAACCTTTTAATAAAGTTAAAACAGTAAAACACACATAATTTCAGAATTCATATAGATGAGAGAATATATAAAAAGGAAAGTAGGGCAACCCCTTAAGGTCCCCTCCCACTGTGGGAGCTTCTCTGTCCTCTCAATAAATTCTGCTTTCTCACTTGAAAACAAGGAAAGCAAAGGAGTGATGACCACAGGATTCGAGATGACAGTGTCCTTGAGTGGGAAAGTGCTATGTAGCTAGGTAAAAAGCATTGTAAAGGTCAGTTAAAGCACTGCCACTGCTTCATAAGCCAAGGAGGAGTCTGGGGGTGCCTCTTTCCAATGGAAAACCATTTCTCAGAGGATCTGTATCTGTGGCTAATAACATGGCTGCAGGCTGTATTTTATTGCCCATTTTCTGTGCCTCTAAGTCTGCTGAGGCTCTACAAAGAACAGCCTGTGACCCCCTGCAGGAGGACTAATGGAGAAAACATGCTTTGGATGTTTCCCTGGCTGCATCAGAGAAGAATGAGCCCATTGCTCTTGCCTCCTATTGCGAATCCGCGACTCCTTTTCTGTTGGACTACCCTTGCCCATCTACATTTCTAGCTTTCCTTGCTAGGGATTCTTCCCCTAGCTTCCAAGTCCTGTGCAGGTGGCTCGAGGCCAGAGAGGAGACTCACTGAACTATGATCAGAGACAGTCCACCTCCTGCAGTCTGTGAGGATAGAAGGATGTAAGCCTAAGTTTATTTACCCTCAGCAAAACACAACTAGCTTTTATTATTATTATTATTTTAGGACTTGGGATAAAGAGGCCCATAAAAACGAGAGCATGAAACAGCTTTTACTGAACAAACATCATGCTGATTTATTTGTGAGTGAAATCCAAACCATATGGTGGAGTTTCCCTTAAAATACACAGGGGGTTCAGGATTAAGGGAACAGACTCTTGGCAAATTTGTTTTGCATTTCACCGAACACATCATGCTAAAAAAAAAAATAGAACAATTGTTGAGTGCTTACTGTGTACAGGAAATTGTGCTTAGTGATTGATATCCATTATCTCACTTAATCCCTACAACTATCTTGGCAGTCAGCCGTGTTCCCCACAAGGGACAGCAACAGCGCTGAGCTCAAGGCCCTTATTACCTGAAGGAATTTGGACAAAGTGGGGAAGATCTGGAATCCAGGCTTTGTCTAACAGTGACAGGTTTTCCTCCCAGAATCCTCTGCTTGTGAAAGAGATGAAACTGAAAATGGGAACGTGAGTTTGGGGCCTGCAGATCAGCTGGCTTCTCAGATTGCAGATGGCCAACTGCACATTGTCTTGTTAGCTTGTCTGGGGGGACACTGAATGCAAAGTCTTCCTGACCATCAGGGGGCAAAGTTCTTTCTTTGCCATGCTTGCCTGGGAATCTCAGCCCTCTGTCTGCAATCATGTGGAGTATGCATCTGTTTGAGTTTTGGAATGAGGAGAGTGTTATTGCAGAGTCGTGCGCTGCCAGTAATTATCATGATGACGTCAATCTCATTCATGGGCTTAAGCTTCTAATTTTCGGTAAGAAAGCTCAGTGGACCTGCTGGTTGCCCATAAAGGTGGCCTAAGTCAAGTCAGTTTGTTGATCTTCAGTCACCCTCATGGATACTCGGTTCCATGTCAGTGCTTTGTAAAATGGCATTTTTCAGATTCTTGAAAGATAGGCAGCTTGTTCCAAATGAACTGTAGGGAATGGCGGGCTGTGAACTCAATCCACTCCTAGAGTGGGCCAGTCCTGTGTCATCTGGGGGCATTTTCTAGGAAAATGCCTTTTTAGTACCAAATAGCATTATTATCAAGATCCAGTTGCTGATAGCGTATATTTCTGGTTGAGCTGAGCCCTGGACAGGGCAGAAAGGAAATCTTCACCAGAGGTCACACCACAGGATGTCCCTGTGGTGTGTTAAGTCACCATGCTTACCTGTATGGTTAAAAGAAAAAAATCTCCTTTCTTTCCATAACCAGAGGATTTCAAGTTTATAATGTTGATAAAATCAACAGTGTAACAAAAGCTTCCAGGTGACAATGGCACACGTTGATGGGGTAAGCCTGTGTGACCCGGAAACCCATAGGTGTCTTTGCATTTGGTCCTGAGGCCACAGTCTCTGTCTGTCCTCATCTCCCTCATTGGCCTCTTCTTTCTCTCCTACCTCTCACACAGCCTTTCATGATGGTTGTCTGCTGCTTGGATTCCTTATAGCAGAGAGCCAATGCCCTTTGAATTTGCTCCCTACTTTGCATCAATGTGTGGAATTTAAAACTTGTAATCACAGGAGAAGGGAAAAACATAGTTACAATGTTAGGCCCACTGTTTCCTGAACCACTAAATGCACCAGACTTTGTTATATTTAGGTTGTTTTCCAAAAATCCTTTTGTAGTCATTAAAAAAAAAATTCTCACTGTACTTAAGCATGGAAACGATGACATAAAATTCTTAGACCTGCCTTCAAAAGCCACCTGAATTAATAGGGTCACATATATACCACTTATAACAGAGTCGATTGGAAAACCATAGAGCAAATTGGGAAACCAGGAACATCGTTGTTCTCTCACCCTTCCTCCTTCTGCTATTCCAGCACCACCTTAGTGGACTTTGTTTGGGAGCCACTTACACATTTCCATAACTGAAATCACCTTTGACTCTAGATGTTTGTATGTAAGGGGTCTCTCAAGGTCCATATCTTCCCATGTGTTTTGAATTAAGAAATAAAAAGCTGTTATAGATAGGACTAGAGGAAAGAGTAATAATATTAATGATAGCAATAAAACACCCTTGGTTGTTGAGTGCCTACTGTGCAGTAGAAAATAGTGCTTAGTCATTTACATCTATTATCTCACTTAATTTTCACAGTAATCATAGGAGATAATATTACTCTTATGTTACTTAGCAAGGTTGCTTCACTCAGAGAGGCCACACACATAGTAAAGGTAGAACAGAGACAGAAGCCTAGCTTTGTCTGACTCCAAAGCTCATTCTCCTATCACCATATGATACTGTCTTCTAATAGTAGCCTGGAGGCTTTAACAAGAGAAAATAAGTTTATAATCCAGTTAGAGGGATTTATTTTGCCCATAACTCTCTCATCAAATTCCCAAACAATATTTTAGGAAGGGTTGCGAATTTTTCTTCCAAATGATCTTTTGATAGTAGGATACTCTTTTTCTAGAGTAATATTGGTATAGTTCCTAAAAGAGGTACATTACAGTTTATAACTCCTGCAGGTAAGAAGCCCATGACTTTTTAAATTTCAACTTGTGAGTTTTTGTTGGTAAGAGCAGAGCTACATACTAGAGCAAAATCAAGTGTTTTCACCACAAATTGATGATGTGCAGTAACTTTGGTCTTGGCCATCCCATTGTTCATTAATTTGATATATACCTGTTGTGTTTGTGTATGTTTTCCTAACATTTTTAGCCTTATCATAGCCTATAAATGATGGGCACTGTAACTGTTGAAAGTGCTAGCTGAAAGAAATGTTTCAATATTCTGTAAAGAAAGTATTACTTTGGATTAAAACAAAGGGACTAATGCCTGAATCTGAATTTCGATTCTATTCCAAATTACTTTTTCATACATATATAGTAATTTGTTCTTTATATATATATAAAGCAAATAAAACTACCCATAACCCATACCTACAGTGTAACTAGAGACAGGGTATATTACAAAATTGGGAAAATAAACATCCAACACAGCAGAACCAAATCCCCAGCCCCCATCAGAAAGGTGTTATGTATGAAAGTAATGTACTTTAACAACTAAAGAGGGTTAAAATTAAGAAACTTAGCTACCCAGAGGATTTTAGAAACACTTGTTCTTACTGTTCTAGAAAAATATTTAAGAATGACCAGAAAATGGCAGGAAAAATCTAAAAAAATTTACTATAAGAGGAAAACAGAAAATGAATGAAAAGAAGATAATACTCCCTCCTAAAACAACTACAAAGAAATTGAAAACACCATCTCCAACATTAATTATAAATACAATTAGACAGTAATTTGAAAAAAATGAATGAAAACTTGAAATCAGAAATTTGGAAATCTCAGAATAGAAACAAACACAACAATAGAAACTGTAAAATGGAAGGTTATGACATGTAAGAAAGAAATTGGAGAAAAAGATGAAACCAAATCATTTCAGAAATGAAGACAAAATTATAAGGTGTCCATTCAGATTCTACTGAAAAAATAATAAGAGATATTGAGAGGAGGAGTCAATACAATAAAAATGAAATAAAGATAGGCAAAAAGAACCAGAGGAAAGGTGATATGTAAGATAGGCAAAGAAGATCCAACACACAAGTAATTGAAGAAAAGGCAGGTGAAATAAAGCTAACTTTAAAAACTACAATCTGGGAATACTTTCTAGAACAAAGATGTGCTGCTACAAGTGGAAAGTTTTTACATATACATAGGAAAATTGACCCCAAATGCTTAAATATTGGACATATAATAAACTAGAAGTTCAGGATAATGGGCACAGAAACAAAAAGGAAGAGAAAGAGGAGGAAAACAACCCTTTGGATCTCCAGTAAAAAATACCAACTCACTTAAAAAAGAAATAAAATTAGATTGGTATCAGACTTGTCAGCAGCTACATGCAAAGCAAGATAATGATAGAACAATATTTTCTTTTTCATTTTTAAATAATATTTTCTTTATTTTATTATTGAGATATAGGGTACAAATCAGGATTAGGTACATAAGTAGTCTATGTGCAGGTGAAGTTTGGGCCTCCATTTGGTCCTCACTTCCCCTGGTTTAGGATCAGGTACCTTTGTGATGCCACATACCCTCTCCCCTCCCTTTCTCCCCTGGTAGTGTCCTGCAACTGCTGGTCCCTCCCTTGTGGCATTATGATAAATGTTCAGGACCCACTTGTGAGTGAGAACATGTAATATTCAGTTCTGTATTTCTGTGATAGATCACTAAGTATGATGGACCCTAAATTCATCCAGTTTGCTGCAAATTCTGTAATTTTATTCTTCTTTATGACTGTGTGATACTCCATTGTGTATATGTACCACATTTTCTTTATCCTGCCCACTTTGGTGGGGCGGCTGAGTTGGCTCCATGTTTTTGCTATTGTGAATAGTGTGGCAATAAATATGCGTGTGCAGGTATCTTTTTTGTAGAATGATTTAAATTCCTCTGGGTATTTTCCCAGAAGGGGAATTGCTGGGTCATATGGAAGATCAGTTTCTAGTTCTTTTAGAAATCACCACACTGCTTTTCAGATTAGATTGGACTAATTTGCACTCCCACGAACAGTGTTGGAGCATTCCTTTTCTCCACACCCATGTCTGCATCTTCTGTTTTTTGATTTATTAATGATGACTGTCCTTACTGGAGTTAGGTGGTATCTCAGTGTGGTTTTAATTTGCATTTCTCTGATGATTAGTGAGGCTGAACATTTTTTCATTTGTCTGTTGGCTGCTCATATGTCTTCTTTTGAGAAGTATCTATTCATGTCTTTTGCCCACTTTTTAATAGGATTTTTTTTTCTTTCAGGTTGTTTGAGTTCCCTGTAGACCCTGGATATTAGACCCTTGTCAGATACACAATTAGCAAATATTTTTTCCTGTTCTATGTGTTGTCTCCCCACTCTCTTGATTGTTTCTTTTGTTGTGCAGGAGCTTTTCAATATTTTCAAGAAACTTAAGGAATGTATGAGCTAAGGATTTTTTATCCAGCAGATCTTTCCTTTATATATTAAGGTCATAGAAAAAGAAAGCTTCAATCATATTAGAACTCAGGGAATACTAACAACCCCTTCTTGAAGAAAGTACATGAAAATGATGGTACCAACATCTTGTTTATTGGTACCATCAAACTGAGAGAAGACTAGGAAAATTCATCAAAATAATCAGTGATTTGAAAAAAGATGCAAAACTACTTTGAAAGAAGATTTCAGGTTTTAGAGATTAATTGGACATATTCATCCATGAGATACTTGCTAAGAAAGTTTGAATAATGATAAAGCTAGGCTGCAATGTTTTCACCAAATCCAGAATCTCTGAAGAGATTAGGATATGACTTTGGCAGCTCTGGATGCCAAATTTGTAAAGTGGGAGATGGGAAAAGTGGAAGTAATTAATGGAACTTTGAAAAGACCTGGAACACTATAGTTGGGAATAGATAAAAGTATTTTCTAAGAAAAGAAGTAGAAATTTTGAATTTGGTAAATGTTATTGAGGGAAAGCGTCCAAGTACATTAGACCTTCTAGTTATTCCAAACATCAAAGATATTTTATTGTTTTAAAGAGATGATACTCCCTAATTATAACTTAACTTTTTATATTATGGAGAATATCTGTGTATTCTATTGCCTCCTTTAGTTAGCGAGACTTGGGAGATCCTAACCTAGAAATGGTGACAAATTCATGCCACATGTGTTTTTCACAAAGTCTTACCTCTGAAGTCATGTTGGACATTAATACTTGATCTTGGCTGGCAATGGTTCTTCTTTTCATTGAGCCTCAGTGAGGCCTCAGAATTCTATTCAAGATAGCACACGAGGCAGCCATCACCATTCTATCTGGATTTGTTGTAGGTTGAAATATATTTGCTGTCCCTACCTTAATTGTTAGGTCTGTGGACTGATGACTTGGCATCTTCATCTTGTTTGTGGGAACTAATGGGATTATAGACACACTTTCTCAGCAAGCATTTATTAGTCACTGAGTAAATGACAAACACCATGTGAGGTGTTGGGCATAACAAAATAATTGACACATTCCCGACCTCGAAGAGGTTCACAGAGCCTAGAAGGAAACAAATGGTTCTGTAGAATTTGCTTTGTGAATGTGTTACTTCTAAAGCATATCAAACATTGTGGTGATCATAAAATATTCTACTTTATAGAAAAGTCGTGGAATCACATAGATCTAAAGTTTTAGGCATGGCAAAACCTTATGCACAATTTCCTATGTAAAGTGATTCTCTTTGCCATCATTCTTACTACTTTGCTACTCAAGTTTGACCTGAGGACCAGCAAGAAGATGTCATCTGAAGACATATTAGAAATGCAGAATCAGGCCGGACTCAGTGGCTCAGCCTGTAATCCCAGCACTTTGGGAGGCTGAGGTGAGTGGATTGCCTGAGCCCGCGGGTTTGAGACCCACCTGGGCAACTTGGCGAGACCTCATCTCTACAATAAAATCAAAAAAATTAGCCACGTGTGGTAGCGTGTGTCTATAGTTCTAGCTACTTGGAAGGCTGAGGCAGAAGGATCACTGGAGCCCAGCAGGCTGAGGCTGCAGTGGCCGAGAACGGCCACTGCACTCCAGTCTGGGTAACAGAGTGAGACTCCAACTCAAAAAAAAGAAAGAAAGAAATGCAGAATCTCAAGCCCCATACCATACCTACTGAAATGGAATTCTCATTTTATTAAGATACCCAGATGACGTGTATGCAAAATTTGAGAAGCACTGCAGACTCAGAGTGTTCAGCTAGAACAAAGAGCCGTTATTTACCACCTGTCACTTGTCTTTCTCCCCAGTCAAACAAAAAACAAAACAAAACAAAAAACTTTGACCAAACACAGACACGTACTCCAAATACCAGTGTGTCTCTTTGCCGTAGTTTTCTTATTTATAAAGTGGAGATACTATTATAAAATGGCAGTACTTTTAACACCTGTCCTCACCTGAAGATGAGAGTTTACCGAGGTAATGCATGTATGGTGTTCAGCATAGTGCCTGGCTCAATAAATAAATGTTACTTTGTTAATAATATAAATGATCCTAGTTCAATGGAAAACTAGGGACTTAAAAATATCCTTTCAGTACCCTCATCTGGAGGTCCCCAGGCCACAGACAGGCACCAGTCCATGGCCTGTTTGAAACTGGGCCACACAGCAGGAGGTGAGCAGCAGGCCAGCAAGCAAGCTTTATCTGTATTTACAGCGGCTCCCCATTGCTTGCATTACTGCCTGAGCTCCATCTTCTGTCAGATCAGTGGTGGCATTAGATTCTCATAGGCATGTGAACTATTGTGAACTGTGCATGTGAGGGATCTAGGCTGTGTGCTCCTTGTGAGAATTTAATGCCTGATGATCTGAGGTGGTGCTAAGGCAGTGATGCTACCACTGGGGAGTGGCTGCAAATACAGATTAACGTTAGCAGTGAGGTTTGACTGCCCAGAGACCATAACAACTCAATTGCTTGCAGACTCATATCAAAACCTTATCAGTGAGTGGCGAGTGAGTTGATGCATTTTAGTTGTACAGCTGTATCTGGTGGCGGGCTCTAAGTCAGAATCCGACACTTATTTTCGTCCATGCGTGGCCCACCCATTTTATTTACCACTTCCAGCCACACCTCTTTTTTTTTTGATGGTGAGTTGTATAACTATTTCATTATATATTACAATGTAATGATAATAGAAATAAAGTGCACATGTGCTGGAATCATCCCAAAACCATTCCCCACTCCCCTGCCCTCACCCCTGGGGTATATGGAAAAATCGTCTTCCACAAAACCAGTCCCTGATGCCAAAAAAGGCTGGGGACCGCTGTCCTGATCTGTCAGTCCGTGGAGGAACTTCTGAACCTGCAGGGCTGTGTGGTGCCCACACTTGTGTGTACACACACACACACACACACACACACACACACACACACACACAGCACATGTGTTGGAGTGACAGTCCCCAGTGGACTTGGGTGCTGCTTTTTGCCTTGTTGAACACTCCATGGAGCTGGATCACCCAGGTCGTGGTGCTGCCTGGCTGTACTCCTGTATCTGTGAACTGTGAGGGATTGCCACAGGACTGTGGAGGGGAGTTTTGCCTGCATGGAGAGGCTTGCTGGTGAGAGAGCAGTGTTTCCTGAGCCACATGTGGGCAGGCCTGGGTTGGGGGTGGGCCTATGTTTTGGCCTCCTGGCTTCAGGCGCTCCAGTCTGCAGGTGGGAAGGTCCTCTTCCTGGGGGCTTGCAGAGAGAGAAAGCCAGGAGCAGCGCACTGATTTATTCAGCTGTGAATTCCCTTGGTTTGACTGAAAGCTTTTGACTTGCATGAGCTCAGCAGGGGAGCTCCTTTTCAAGGCCTTGTGACACCAGCCTGCTATTAAGTGTTGTTAAGAGAATAAAAGCCTGTTGTGTTAAAAGGACTTGCCTTCGCCAGCAGCAGTGGACCCCTTAGCCAATCTGTTGGACACCCGGTGGCACACAGGCCCGCTCTGCAGGAGGCCGCCTGGCCTCTTGCCTCCTTTCAAAAGGCAACGTCTGTGGAACAGATCTTCTCCACCCTCCTGCCTGGTGAACTAGCTGAGAAGTGTCAACTGACTCTGTCCCTTTGGTCTCTGTCCTCTTTTTCTCCCACCCATTGGGTTTGTTGACTGTAGAGGGGCACGATGTACATTACTTTGTAGAGTTGATGCGTTCAAGAAAATATCTGTATATGTTAGATTTTTGTAAATTAGATCGTTACTCTCTTGCTTTAAGGTTGTACTTCAAAGACCACAGTTAACTAAAAGTAGATGTCTTTGGTCATTCAAAGTGAAAATGTATGTCATTTCAATAAAATTTGCTATTTAATTTCTGTCAGAAAATATGTAGATAGGAAGGAAAAGCCTAAAGAGTATAAAATGACTCTTTGTTGTCATATTTTAAAATCAAGACAACTGGAGTGCTATATCAAGCGCCTCAAATAGTCACTGTGCTAAACAGGAACGGGAGTACAATTTTACACCATGTGAGTGAAATGCCAGGTTTGTCATTTGGATAGACTTTTGAGTAGTTAGAATAAGAAATGCTTATTGCCTTCCCAAAATACCACCATCGCTACGAACTGCTTGTACACACTGTATTGCTTATGTTTTGATGAACAAACTGTGTATAGGTAAGGAAGGTGAGCATGTAGGTGTTGAGATTAGATCTTGGTTCTTTGTTTACCAGCTGTGGGACTTTGAGAAAGTTTTAACTTCATTCAGCCTCAATATTTTCCTTTTGTTTTTTGTTTTTAAGTTGGGATTTTACTCTGTCCTCCAGTCTGGAGTGCAGTGGCACCATCATGACTCATCACAGCCTTGACCTTTCAGGCTTGGGTGATCCTTCTGTCTCAGCCTCCCGAGTAGCTGGGACTACAGGTGTTCACCACCATGACTAATTATTTTTTGTAGAGATGAAATCTCACTATTTTTCTTAGGCTGGTCTCAAACTCCTGGGCTCAAGCAATCCTCCCACCTTGGCCTCCCAAAATGCTGGAATTATAGGCATGAGCCATTGTATCCAGCTGGTCCTCAACATTTTCAACTATAAATGGGAATGAAATCTTATCTCCATCATAGGTTTATTGTGAAAATTAAAAGATGTTGCACATGAAATAACACAGTGCCTGGGACATAATTGACAATCAATATTATAATTATTAACATGTGAGCTATAGGATTTTTGCCACTTGAAAGAACCTTTAAGGGCATTCCTTTATAAACCTATAACGTTAACAATCAGTTATGAATTCAGTTTGTTCCATAAACTAGAAGTTTGGTATAGTCAATGTTCTTGAGGAATAGCTGCCTTGCTTTGTATAATGCACCATGCATGATTTCAATTTACCTTGTCCTAGTCCTATCTTGCTTTTGGTAAGAAATTCTAAACCTAAAAATGTTGGAGTATAGAAATAAGGTACCTGATACAGAGTCCTAGGATGCTAGTGCTTGGGGGGAGAGATACTAGTCCACTGTGTACCCCGTGAGGGCAGGGACAAGGTCTCTTTGTTCACTGTGGTGTCCCTAGGGCAGACCACCATGCTTGGCACATGGTAGGTGCCTAATAAGTATATGTTGCTTGGATAAATGAATGAGATCACATTGCTCAACACCCTCATGTGGCCGTCTTGATTTGAGAGAAAAAAATTGTTTTTCTTTACTAATTCTTATTATATAAAAGGACTGTTTCCTCATATTCACCCTCATTTTGCAGAAAGAAACATAGGGTATAGAGAAGTGACTTGCTCATTATTCAAGACAGACAGGGACTGGAGCCTCGGTCAGTGATGGTCACACACACTTCTACGGCTCACAGAACAGCAGAATTCCTCTGAAATGAACATGATGATGTCTTAAGTAACACAATGACTTACTGGTTATCTCTCTCTTCTCTTCCACGCTTCTTTCACTCTTTTCTCCCTCTCTTCTCCTCCTTCTCTCCTTCCTTCCTCTCATTCCTGCCATAGCCCCTGGTTGGTGGTGGTTCCTTAGCTAAATAGGGCTTGGATGAGACAGATGTAACCTACATCTCTGTCTCCTGCCATGCACCTCTCAAGTCCATCTTTAGCTTAAAACTTGTAGCAAATGTGAATGTTTAACCTCCCTTCTATGTGATCATGTGGCATATTTTTATTTCTGTGTTAGAAAGTCTGCCCTCCTGCCACCGATTTCAAGGTGCCATTGGCTCCAGGAAGCCATCTGGATAGAGGTTTTGTAACAGGGGACCATACTTCTCCAGCATCCCAGAAGCCTTGGGTGGGTAGCATTGCCAGTGATCACCCAGCCGTGGTAAACCAGGCTTAGTGAAAAAGCACCCTGGTGGATGGTTGTGGTGGAGTTGGGGCCCAAGGGTCCCATAAACCTCATGGCAAAATAGCCTTCATGGGACTTGCTGGTTGGCTCCTTTTAACTTTTGGAAGCAAACACGTTTCCCTCATTCTCTGCTGGCAACATTTTCTTTTGCACGGAGTGCTTTTGTGTGGATTATTACAGGGAATCTGCAAATTTCTGTGCAAATAAGAATATCATTATTTGAGAATCACACAACTCTGGTCTTTTCAAACATAGAAAAGTCATATAGAGCTGTGCATCTCAAACTGTGACAAATAATCAGTTTTTAAAATTTGCAATATGCTTCAGGCTAACACATTTGTCAAAGACAATGAAAATGAATTAGGAGAAAAAAAATTTAAAAACCAAACCTAGAAGACATCAAAGTAATACAAGCCATAACTTTTTATTATGAAGAGCAATTGATATAAAGTTATTCATATTGCTGCAAAAGATTCTAGATGCTTATTCTCAATCTCATACTTATTTCTGAGGGTTGTGGGTACACTGTCTGTAGACCCGATTCTGAGGAGCTCTTGATGTGGAGATGTGACTTCTTAACTCAAATTCTGTTTTCTACCATATACTCAAGGGGTATCATTTTCTGCCTCACTTCTTTTTCCCCCTCCCAGCCCATTTATTTTATTTCCCAAGTCTTAGAATGGCCTGTGTATGGTGAGGCCCATGACACTCAGTGGAAGATGGAAACGGGCAGGAGGAAACGCTGCTGCAAGGGGTTTGCTCCCCATGAGAAAGACTCCATGTCTTTCTTTCATCCATGGAGATAGCAAGCTGCAGTCCCATGGGAAATGATGTAACTGCACATGGCAAAAAAGCAGATATCGACATGAGCCAATAAAAAAGGTCATGAGCTAATAAAAATGATTATCTGATTCACTTTCCAGAAGAGCTACAATTTAATGACCTACTGGAAAGCGAATTTTTTCTTTTTCTTTCTCTGTTTTTTTGAGAGAAAGCAGGATTTATTGAGAGGACAGAGAAGCTCCCACAGTGGGAAGGGACCCAAAGGGGTTGCCCAAAAGTGAATTCTTTCTTTGCATTGATTTTTATCCGAAGCTTAGAGGAAAAAAAATTTTTTTTGATTTTTGATCCATTGATTAGGTTTAGGGTTCGTAAAATGATCTTCTGAATGTCCTTGTGTTTTTCTTTTCAAAAGTTGTTTTTACTTGATTATCTTGTTAGAGAAAGATTTTTGTTTTTAATTGTCTTTCCTGACAGAGAATTTTTTTCCTTTGCTCTCCAGAGCCATTTACCATGAAAAACCACATTGCCTTTCTTCATCCGTAGGGATTCCTCTCAGAATTCCCAAGTCCACTTTTGCAGTTTACATTACCAAGTTTTCTTTATGTTTCTCTTCTTAGGAGAGGGGAAAGGCAAGGTGTAGTCATTGTGATTTGTGGAGTTGGGTTGCTCAATTACACCTTAATGTACGTTTTTCACTGTGGAAATTTCTGAAAGTGGTTACTGGGTTTGTATGGGTTTGTAGAATTCGTTTTCTGTTCCTAAATCCTGGAATTTTGAAGTTCTGTCTTTTGGGTTTGTTTAGATTTATACACACACACACACACACACACACACACACACACACACACACACACACTTATGTGAGGGGGACCCCCAAAAACCTGGAATTTATTTATAAAAAATTGTGTATTTATTCTTACGTGTTTAAACTTCCGTCATGTTTAAAGTGCTCTCCTTTTGATGTAGTACATCTACCAAGATACTTTTTCCACTGCTCAAAACAGTTTTTTAACTCTTCAGTTTTGATGCCTTTTAGCCCTTCTGCCATTTTTTGGTTTCACCTCTTCCACATCATAAAATGTTTCCCTTTGAGGATTCTTTTCATCCAGAGAAACAAACAAAAAAAGTCACCCTGGGTGAGATTAGGGTGAATAGGGAGGGTGGGGCAGGGGTGTCATGCTGTGTTGGGCACAAACTGCTGAACTCTCAGCGTGGTGTGCCTAGGTGCACTCATAATTCACCTATCATAAAATGGGCAAGTGTGTTGAAAGAGTCTCCAAGAAGAATTTATGGAAGCTGAATGCAGCTTCTTACCACAAATGGTGGCTGGTACACTGATGCCTATAGGTTCCTAGAACACTTACCTAGTGGGGAAAGCCTGTACTACAGGGGGCCAGCCCTACAAAAGATAATTCCAGGGTTTTTTGGGTCCCCACTTGTATGTACAGACATATGGGTGTGTCTAAAATTACCATGAAGAAATACCACTGTCCTCAGATTTTTATATTTATACACAGGGTACAAATATATATATTTGTATATATAAATATATATATACACACACATTTTAAGAAAGGAAAAAACTTATTTAAATTGTCAATGAATACAAGTCATGTTTGACTTCTGCAATCACAAGAGGTGCTCAAAATGGTTACCATCAGCATCCAGACACTTCTGATTACAGCAAACTAAAAGTTATACACAGGTAACATCGCTTAAAATGTGTACACATTTTTTGGCACCCCTGGTATTTACTCTTTTTCCTTATAGGGAAAAGTTTAAAAATATAAGAGGGTGCTCATGATATATTAACATTTCTACCAAAAGTTCTGTTGGGGTTGGAGGTGAATGACAGAAGGAGCAGAGAAAAAGAACAAGGGGTTGGTGAGACAGTCATATTGGAAAGCCGGGAGAGGTGGAAGACACCATTAAGACAGGAAACTGGAAAGCCACAGGGACTTGCGAAAGGGAGGTTGGGACCAGGGGGCTCAGGGAGGCCAGAGGAGGGTCAGAACCCCTGGGAGAGAGCCTGATGTAACTTGGAGAACCAGATGGAAAGAAACTTGATTCCCTTGTACCTTGAGCTTCAAGAAGGAGGATTCTGGCCTGGCCCAAGGTACTTGCCCTCAAACTCACTTCCCATGGTTCCTGGATCTGTACCTTTTCCAGTTCCTGGGTCCTACAGGGCATTGGGATTGGGAAACAGAAGGTCACTGAGTCTTACTGAGTGCTTTTCCTTGTGTTGGAATACACCTGTCAGGAAAATCATCAGTAGTGAGAAATTTCGTCCCTTGTTATCGGTGAATGTTGGTATTTCCTGAGTGTGGCTCAAGGATTTAGGGATGTGATTCCCTAAAGAGAGTGGCAGGGAGCCTGGAGGTGGAATGACCATGGCGGCTGGAGTTGAGGGAAGGCCGTGAAGCCTGAGGATGCCCCAGTGGAGGGGACACAGCTGGTGGGTTTTGGCTCTCATTTAGCCAAAGGGAGCCAGCGGCATCAACTGTTCTCCAGGTTCTGCTGACTGAGGGTCTGCAGTCTGTGGTGGTCTGGTTCTAAGTGGGAGAAGGGGTAGATACCAGCTGCCACTGCTGTCCTCAGAGAATGGGAGGAAGCAGGAGTGGCAGAATCCCAGGGCCCCTAGGTGGGAGAAGGGCCCCAGGCTCCTATGGGTCACAGTCCATGGACTTGAAAAAGCTGGCCAAACCCTCCCCTATCTTGTAGGCTGTGTAGTCCTGGGCACTGCTGCAGGTCCACGGGAACAGCAGCTATGGTGGCAGACACAGCCTTGTCCAGGGCCCACAGCAACTCTTGGTTAGCTGCTCGCTCTCTCCCATGGTCAGGTGATTCACAGAGGTGGTGATGTAGGGAACCATGTCTTGAAGGTACCTGCTTTGGGGAATCAGCCCTGGTGGCTCCTCTTTGCCCATGCGTGAGCTCAGATGGCCTTCAAGGCTCATTCCTGAATCGCCCAGCCTCCTCTCCAGCCATTCGAGGTGCAGGGGTTAATTGCTGTTTCTTGAAATTCCCAAGTAGCCTAGAAGCTCTGTGTCTTTCATCATGCCAGTCTTTCCTTGCTTGGGAAACAAAAGAGAAAAATGCTTGACTGTTAGATATAAAATAGCATCTTGAAGCTCAGTTATTTTTAAATATTTCAAACATATAGATAAGAATAGAGAATACCATATTGACTGTCCAGTACCAGCCTTATCAGATCTTAACACTATGCCATATTTACTTTAGATCCTGTTCTATATTTTAAAGGACTGAAATAATAAAGATTTAGCTGTGGCTCTTTGGATATTCTTTCCTTCTCCTGTTATCCTTCCTCATGGGGTAACTTCCAAAGTCACTTTGTTAGCTATCCCATGCATGATGTTCATATTTTAACTATATATTTGTACAACAAATCCAAACATATGTATTGTGTTAGGCTATTAAAAAGTTGTATGTAAAACTACCTAATGGGTACCATGTCTACCATTTGGATGATAGTTTCAGTAAAGGCCTAAACTTCATCATCCGGCAATATACCCATATAACAAACCTGCACATTTACCCCCAAATCTAAGATAAAGTAAAATAAAATACAAATGTTTACCAGAAAAAAGCTGTGTGTAAATGATACCATATTGTACATGCCATTCTGCAATTTGTTTTTTCACTCAATATGATGTTTCTGAAATTTATTCAAGTTGATACATGTATATGACTAGCTACTGCAAAGTATTCCATTATATAAATATATGGTTTATTTCTTCTTCTGCTGATGGGCATTGAGTTTTTTTCTCTGATACCTACAGTGTTGTTGGGTGTATTGCTGTGTATGTCTTCTTTTGCAACTACATGGAAATTCCTCTGATATACTGAGAGAGAGAGGGAGGGAGGAAGGGAGAAGCTGTCAAGTCATATGTTGTATATGTTTTCAACTTTACTTGCTATTGCCAAATTACTCTTTAAAGGGAATGTTCCAGTGGACACTTATCCTGTTTCTTTCTTGACGACTCTGTGTGTGTGTGTGTGTGTGTGTGTGTGTGTGTGTTTGAGTTGGAGTCTCACTCCGTTGCCCAGACTGGAGTGCAGTGGCACGCTCCTGGCCACCACAGCCTCGACCTACTGGGCTCCGGCGATCCTTCCGCCTCAGACTTCTGGGTAGCTGGAACTACAGGCGCGCGCGCTACCATGCCCGGCTAATTTTTTGATTTATTGTAGAGATGAGGTCTCACCAAGTTGCCCAGGCGGGTCTCGAACTCGTGAATTCAGGCAATCCACTCACCTCAGCCTCCCAAATCGCTGGAATTATAAGCTGAGCCACCGAGTCTGACTGTGTGTGTTTTTTTAAAATCAGACTTTAAATATTTGCCAACCAAATGGATGAGAACTGTATCCCATTGTTTAATTATCATTTCCCTGATTCCCAGTGAGATGGATCATCTTTACATATGTGCCCATCAGGGTTTCTCTTTCTGTAAACTACCTGTTCATATCCTTTGCCCATCTTCCTGGTAGATGCTTGTTTTTACTGATGTAGGGGTTCTTTAAATAATCCTAATGACAATCTTTTGTCAGTTTTGTGTGTGGCAGGTTTCTCCTCCCAGTCTGTGATTGGTCTTTTCACTGTATTTAAAGAGTCTTTTGCTGTACAAAAGTTTTTAACTTCAATATAGTATACTTTACCCTCATTCTTCTGGAATGCTTATGTTTTTTGAGTGTCTTATCTAGGAAATATATCCCTAAGTATCCTTCTATGTTTTCTTCTAAAAGCCCATTTGTCCATTACTCTGAGAAAGACAATCCAAGATGTGTGAGGTTATCTTCTTGAGATCTTGCACATTGTCATGAGATCTAGTTCTACTTTAATAAAATCAATAAAATCTGTGAAAGGATGAACATTTTGCTTATTATTTATTTATATTTTTAAATTTATTATGAAGATGTGGGATACAATTCAGGGTTAGGTATACAATCGTTGATTATGCAGATACCCTTGTTGATGAGGTATGCCCCTCCCTCCCCTAGCAGTTTCC
>NW_007252896.1:401732-420226 GCF_000164805.1 Carlito syrichta | reverse complement strand
CTCCCCTGACAGTTTCCCACTACTGCCAGTCCCTTTCTTATAGTATTATAATTGTTCAAGCTCCACTTATGAGTGAGAACACATGGTACTCTGTTCTTTGTTTCTGTGATAGATCACTGAGTATGATCAACGCCAAATCCATCCAAGTTGCTCCAAAGTCTGTATGTTTGTATTTCTTTATGGCTGCATAATTTCCATTGTGTATATGTACCACATTTTTAAAATCCAGTTCAGCTTTGATGGGCAACAGGGTTGGTTCCAGAACATTTTGCTTTTTAAAGTTCTGTAACTAGGGAAATGGCACCATAAACTTCAGCCACAATTGGGAAAGACTTTTGCTGCTGGCCTAGTCCAGACCAGTTTTGTTGTGCTTAGCTGAGTTATGGAGGAAGGCAGACAATGAGAATGAGGGGGATATTGTCATAGAACATAAGGGGAGACTCATGAAATGGCAAAGAGGCCTGTCTCTCTGCTGACTTCCATTATAACTCTGATCTTCTCTGTTCTCTCTCCTCATACTGCTTTCTTCGGTGCTCCTTCTAACCAGATTCCAAACTACAGAAGAATGTTTGTGAGAAGGAACACATACACTGTGATTTTTTTTTTTTTGTGACTTGAATGCTTCTAGTCCTTGTTATTTCTGTGATTGATTCTTTCTGTTCTGCAAGCAATCCCTCCCCGCCACTTCTGGTTTATAGAGAGACTCAGCATGATGGCCACTTTATTCACATCACAAGTCAGAAGGTTGAAATCAGATGAAAAGAGGATGGCATTTTTAAACTCTCATTCTTTCTTCTATACCTGCAAGCTATAGAGTTCCACATGGGGAGCATAGGAACCTTGGTAGTGAGTTGATGGAAAGAGTGGGCTGTTTAGCAGATGGGGTTTGAATGGAATGACTGAAAGTCTACAGATGCTGAGCTGTCTATGGTTTCGTCTGGTGTCTGCCTGAGCTATCTGGCCTTTGTCCCTAACTGCCTAATCTAGCTGTTTGTATTCCTGAGATACAAAGCGGGTGGTTTACTGATGGCCAGAGCACTTGGCTGTGCACACTGGTGTCACCCCTTGATTGAGTCCCAAGATGGGAAATTTCAGGAATGCTGAGCCCCGCTGTTGCCCTTTTTGGATGGGGTGGTGCTAGGTTAGATATGGTTTTCCCAGAACACATGTTGATGGTTTTTAGCACAGGATATGGCTTTAGTTATACACCTGGCTCGGTTCAGACTTCAGACCTTTGAAAGGTTTGCAGGGTAATCATAGGTGTATTTAAGATTTACAGCAGAGTAAAGGACTTAAAGATGCAACCTTGGAATTTTTGCTTCTTCAAATGTCACTGTTGAAAAAACTCCTCCCAGCAAAATTTCAGGTTTTAGACATTAGCCCAGGCCACTTAGATGCCATCTGACCAAGGATATGCTCTTCAGAATCATTGGTCCATCCGGGAATGAGTAATACCGTTGTCCTCATTATCCTCATCTTCAGTGGCCTTAACAACAAAGCTAACTTTTAACTTGGCATGCATATGCAGGGCCACACGGTTGTTAAAATATCGAAACACGACCACTCATGCTGGTCAGTAGCTGCTGCCCTGAGTCCAGGTCCCACTCTCCCCCCAGGTCCTACCTCAAGGATCTCTGGGGCTTCCTTACAAATCAACAATGAAAGAGTTAACACCTGATACACCAGCGAGTCTCCAGGACTGGTTGATATCTTAGTAGGGAGACAGACAGACACCCAGATATACTCCCACGCCCCCATATGCTCACTCTCATGGTCATCAAGGAATCCATTTTGATTGATTGACGCCCATGACACAAAAGTGGTTAAACATTGTGAATATCATAACATCATAAAACAAAAATTTGGGCCTTTTTCTGAGGTTAGAGGACAAAGGAATTTCAGCATAGGCAGAGCTATGTGCTGGATTCTTTGGAGACACTATAATAATAGATGGTGCGTAAAAATCTTGCTTGTAAGGACAGACACACACATGCACAAATGCACATACACAAACATACATACACACACACGCAGACACACGCACAAATGTAAAAAGTAATGTGTCACCGCGTTGACCCTGGGTGTAGAACACAGAGAGGCTGATGAGCCGGAGAGTAAAGATACAGTCAGACCATCCCAGAGTGTAAACCGGTTTCTTTTCTTTCTGTGTTCCTTACAGTGCCTGCTTTAAGTAAATATTTAAAATGTTGAATGATTGGGGGAATATAAAGCCAGTGAATGTCTGAGCTAGGATAAGTTGATGGAGAGAGAAGAGAGGTGGACATTCTGCCTGAGGAGCAGGGCATGACACAGGCCAGGTGGCAGCTGTGGGCTGTCACTGTAGCCAGCTTGGTTCTGGGAGTGGTGGGCCTGAGAGGTGTTGAGGGGACTTGAAGGACCCTGAGGGCTGGACAGTAGATTTTGCTTTTCCTATGAAAATCAATAAGAATGACATAGTGAAGACATATCAGCCTTCTCTTAAGTTAGAGGGCAGGCTCCTTGCTCCAGAACAGTTAAAATGCATCTTTTTTGAGAAGAGAGGACGGGGGAGGAGCCCCGGCCTCAGTGCTTTGTTAGGGTGACATTCTGCAGAAATTCTTGCCTTTTTTTCTTTTGCTCTGTGTACCTTCTGAACTTCTCTGCAGGGCGACGTTGCAGCAGATGCTCTCAGCTTACCAGAGCCCGTGTCAACCCCGGTTCTAGTCCTCAGTCCCACTGAGGGGCGGGAAGATAAGGGGAAACGATTTCTATTAGTCACACCACCAACAGTGCCAGCATGGCCACGCACATTCAAATGGCTTCATTATGCTCTTAACAGCCTGGGTGAAACTGAGGCTTACAGCTAAGATGCGTTACTCTCTTCTTTCTGTGATAAAAGTGCTGGTAGTATACTTCATAAAATCTCTCTTTAAGCTAGCACGTGGTTACCCCCCTCACTGTAGTTTAAACTGAACTTGATTTGTGAGTTTATTTCCTGTGTTCTGTTCGAGGTATTTGCCAATGTCTCTGACATATATTCTCCTATGGAAATGGACACTAAATGACATATCAAGGAAATCAAGTGTAAGTCAGTCTGTATCCCCAAATGGAAACCAGGCATTGGGACATAAATACATTTAATATATTCTGTTTTCTTACTTACTGAAGAAACCTCTGTGGAGATCTTGTATCTCTGGAGAAACTCCTGTAGGTTACCTTGAAAAGAGAGGCTTGACTTTAGAACAAAGAAGGTGATTTAGGTATAGCTTATTAAGGTATTATGGTAGGGGAGCTGGAGGAGCAGTGGCAGAGGAGGTCAAGGGGCATCTGTAGCATGGGCGGAGAAGATAGTTTTAATGGCCAAACAGAATTCCAGTCTTATGACAGCGACATATGTCAGCTCCCTGCTTCGTGCATACAGGTTAATACAATTTAATTTGAATACTCAATGCTCAGAGCTGATCTGGGAAAGATCACTTGGTTTTGGAGTTTGTATAGGACAGGTTAGAATAGTATATTTGGTTTAAAGGCAACTTTACCTGGTGTGTGTATAAATTGTTATAGCATGAAATGGAAGAATTCTTATTTTCCTGCTTAATATCTGTGTTGAATGTTCTCTTCCAAATATCTATCAATGTTTTTAAAATTATAAAATATATTTCAAAAATTTAAATCTATAGGAAATAATATAAACCCGTGGAGCCTTCGTTCACATATAACATGTTGCCATATTTGTTTCAAATGTGTTTTTTAATGTAATAAAACATTGTTGAAGTCTTCTCACTTTCCCCTTCCCTCTGTTCCCTTACGTTTTCTTCTTCTCTAGAGATAACTGAAGTTAGCCTTGTGCACTTTTATGCCTACATATCTATGTAGGTAGAAGTATTATATAATAGGAAAGTCTAATCTATATGTTTTGTATGTTTTATAATTATTTATATGGTAGCATACTCTATACATATCACTTGAGAATTTGACAGTATCAAGGATTATCTGTGAAATTAGTTTGTTTTGACATTGTATAACTTTCTGGTGAATGACTATACCATGATTTGCTTAGCTATTCTTCTTTTGATGGGCACTAAAAACAACAATGTAGCCGGGCTTGGTGGCTCAGCCTGTAATCCCGCGCCTTGGGAGACTGCGATGAGTGGATTGCCTGAGCCGGCGGGTTCGAGACTCACCTGGGCAACTTGTTGAGACCTCATCTCTACAATAAATCCAAAAAAAATTTAGCCAAGCGTGGTAGCATGTGCCTGTAGTTCCAGCTACTCGGAAGGATGAGGCGGAAGGATCGCCGGAGCCCAGCAGGTCGAGGCTGCGGTGGCTGGTAGCGCCCACTGTACTCCAGTCTGGGCGATAGAGTGAGACTCTGACTCAACAACAACAACAACAACAACAAAACAACAACAACAACAACAACGTTTCACTATTACAAGCAAGGCTATAATGAACATCCATATACATGACGTGTGCATGCTACACTTCACACCTGTCTTGCTCATGTCATGTGTTGAGTCACAGAATACATGTGCCTTCAGTTTAACTAGATGTTGTCAGATTATTCTCCAAAGTGGCTTCTCTACAATCTCACCACTGTTCTGTATTTTTATACTCTGAGGTCCTGATATCCTCAGGTGAGGATGAAAGGATATTTAATTGTTTTAATTTGAGATTGAACATTTTTTCATGGTTTTACTGACCATGAAAATTTTTCTTTTAAGACTAGTCTATTCATTTTTTTTTTTACCCATTTGTTTCCTCATTGTATTGCTTATCTTTTTCATTTCCATTATTGTAATTGACTTTCAGGAAGTTTGAATGTAAATATTTTGTTGATTTTTGTGTTGGGGTCCCCAGGACCACTGCTAGGTTGGGTGGCTTGCTAGGAGGCTATCAGAACGCACCCTTATTTGTACTCACAGCAAAGACTTACAGCAAAAGGATACAAAATAAAATTAGTAAAGGAAAAAGATGTATGGAGTGACATCCAAGTACAAAGTTTTCCAGTCTTCCTCCCAATGAAGTCACATAGGACACATTTAATTTCCCCAGCATCAAATTGTGGCAAACAAATGTGAAGTGTTGTCTACCAGGGCAACTCATTAGAGACTCGGTGACCAAGGTTTTTATTGGGGGCTGTTCATGCAGGCAGCCTCTGTCTAGCACGTATCCAAATTCCAGGCTCCCAGGAGGAGAGCAGGTGTTTGGCATACCCCACAGTATCTGTACAAATAGTTTAGGCATAGTGAGTCCCTCTTAGTGGTTCTGGGAGTGGTGAGAACCCTCCCAAAACCCAAGTCCCCAGATGCCAGCCAAGGACTGACTTTGCAGGCAGGCCTTTCCAACTTTCTTAATATGAACTTTTCCCCTACACAGTTATTTTCATTTCAGACACCTTCTCTTAATCTGTGTTTATATTGTCTTTTGTTTATACATCGGTAATGTCTGTTTTTCTCCAGTGCTTTATGATTTTAATGTCATGCCTTAAAATTGTTTTTGCCTACTTCATTCATAAAAGTGTCTCTTTATTCTTTCTGTAATGGTTTTAATAAATTGCTTTGTATACTTAAGGCTGTAATCTTTTTATTTTTCTTTTTTGAGACAGAGTGTCTCACTCTGTTGCCCAGGCTGGAGTGCAGTGGCACGATCATGGCCATCGCAGTCTCAACCTGCTGGGCTCAGGCCATCCTTCTGCCTCAGCCTTCCAAGTAGCTGGAACTGCAGGCATGCACCATCACACCTGGCTGATTTTTAAAAATTTTTTGTAAAGACTAGGTCTTGCCAAGTTGCCCAGGCTGTATTTCGAACCCCTGGGCTCAGACAGTCCTCTCACCTCCACCTCCCAAAGTACTGGGATTACAGGTAGGAAGCACCATGCCTGGCCTAAGACTATAATCTAACTGAAATTATTTTTGTGACTGGTGAAGAGTATGGCTCTCATTTCTTCTTTTTGCATAAGAGTAGCCAGTTGTTTCTACACTGTCTATTGGATAATCCATCTTGTCCTCACTGATCTGTCATTCTCCTTCTGTCACACATAGTTCTCATGAAGTTTGTGTTCCATTGGTCTACTTGTCTATCTTTCACTAAATTCCACACCATTTTACTATCATTTTTATGTCTTAATATTTAATAGTGCATCTAGCCCCCTTGTCTTATTTATTTTTGGCTTTTTGACCAGATTATCAAGTTCTGCAAAAAATAATTATGTTAATTTTTTAATTAAAATTGCTCAAAATTTATAGATTAATTTAAGAAGAATTCACATCTTTTAAAAAAATAAATTACCTATTGGGTACAATGTTCACTATCTAAGGAATGGGTCACCTGAAACCCAATCCTCACCACTACACAATATGTCCGTGTAACAAACATATATGCGTACCTTCTGAATCTAAAATAAAAATGGAAAAAAAAATTTTTAAATGAGAAAAAAATGTTTGGTCTTCCCATCCATGAATATATTGCAGTTCTTCATTTATTTCTGTTTTCTTTTATTCCTTTCAATAAGTGTTTGTAATTTCTCTATAAAGGCATTAATATATTTGTTAGAATTCTTCATAGGTACTTTAGGGCTATTTTTTTTGAGTTGGAGTCTCACTCAGTCGCCCATACTGGAGTGCAGTGGCATGCTCCTGGCCACCACAGCCTCAACCTGCTAGACTCTGGCGATCCTTCCACCTCAGCCTTCCAAGTAGCTGGAACTATAGGTGCGTGCTACCATGCTCAGCTAATTTTTTTTTGATTTATTGCAGAGATGAGGTCTCACCAAGTTGTCCAGGCGAGTCTCTAACCCGCAGGCTCAGGCAATCCACTCACCTCGGCCTCCCAAAGCACAGGATTACAGGCTTCTTAATATGAACTTTTCCCTTACACAGTTATTTTCATTTCAGCTACCTTCTCTTAATCTGTGTTTATATTGTCTTTTGTTTATACATCAGTGATTTCTATTTTTCTCCAGTGCTTTATGATTTTAATGTCATGCCTTAAAGTTTTTTTTTTTTGCCTACTTCATTCATAAAAGTGTCTCTTTATTCTTTCTGTAATGGTTTTAACACCACCGAGTCCAGCCTAGGGCTAATTATTGTTATTGTGAATAGATTGTTCTTTTTAAAAATTATATTTTCTAGTTGATTGCTGTTGACCTGTATGGATTTTTATATATTAATGAGATAGGTAACAAACTGAACTCTTTCATTAAGTCTAATACTTTGTTGATTCTCTTAGTTTTCTGTGTAGATTATATTTTCTGCAATTGTGACCTTTTGTCTCTTTCTTTTCCATCTATCCTTCGTATTGATTTTTCTTGTCATACTCTTCTAGCTAGGATCTTTAGTATGATGGTGAACAGAAGTAGTGATGGTGGGCATCCTTGTCAGTTTTAAATTTTGTCGGGGAACACTTTTATCATTTAACCATTAAATATAATGTTTGCTATGTGATATGAGTAGATATCCTTTATCAAAGTAAGCATGTCTTTGTCCTAGTTTGTTAATAATTTTTAAATTTCATGAATGAGAATTAAATTTGATAAAATGCTTTCTCTACATCTACTGAAGTGATAATAACTTTTGTCTTTAACATGTTAATGGAGCAGCTACATTAAATGATTTTCTAATATTAAACTCTTCTTATATTTTTTGAATTAAAGATGGTTTGATCATTGTTATTACTATTATTTATTTTGTTTTTTTAATAAAACTTTTCTTTTTTATTTTATTATTGTTATTTTTAAGTCAGAGTCTTACTCTGCACCCAGGCTGGAGGGCAGTGGCATGCTCACGGCCACCCCAGCATTGACCTATTGGGCTCAGACGATCCTTCCGCCTCAGCCTTCCAAGTAGCCAGAACTACAGGCACATGCTACCACACCCGGCTAATTTTTTGATTTATTGTAGAGACGAGGTCTCGCAAGTTGCCCAGGCTGTTCTCCAACCTGTGGGCTTAGGCAGTCATCTCTCCTCAGCCTGCCAAAGTGCTTCTGCACCTGGCCTATTACTATTATCTTAAACTGCACCTTAGGAGTTCACTAAAATTGCACTTAGGAGTTTCACATTTCTGTTTGTGAGTAAATGTGGCCTATAATTTTTTTTCTTGTGCTGTCCATATTTGGTTTGCTTTGAAAGTTACACTGGCTTCATCAAATGAGTTGGGGAATGTTTCTTCTTTTTCTACTCTCTGGGAGAGTTTACATAAGATTGAATTGATAAAATTTGGTGGAATTTGCTTCTAAAGCCATTTGGACATGAGGGCTTTTGGCATGTCAACTTTTAACTACCAATTTAATTTTTAAAATGATTATAGGACTGTTCAGTTTTTCTACTTATTCTTAAGTTACATACAGATTAAAATTGCTTTTTGATTATACTGTATATAGAAGTTTAAGTCCTGCTTTTTTCTTCTATTTTCTACATCATTAAATATTCACCAAGAAGATGACTTTTATAGCATTTACTTTAGCAATGGTTTTCTTTATAATTATGTAATATACCTGGCAGTACTAGCCAGGTATTAGACATACAATAATTTCTGCCAGACATTGTACCCAGAATTAACCAGGCATTGTAACTTTCCAGAGCAAAAAAGTTGGAATTTCCTCATGTTTTACAGGGTGAGGGTAAAGGCAATTTTGTGAAAATTAACAAAGACAAGGGGGTGGCAGAGAGGCTTTCCTTTTTGCTAAGGAAAAAATAACACATTCTTTTGGAATGATGATTTTATTTTTGAAATGCATCCTGCCTGAAATGATGAGCTCAGATTTCTGGGCCTGAGCAATTTTTGTTGAAAGACATTTGTAGAGATTTCCAAAAGAGCATATAAAGATGGCAGGTTCTTAGTTCTGGGGAAAGAGTAACCTGGAGAGGAAGTATGTTTTCCTCCTTTATTGATCTCAGTTCCTATGGTGTACCATATAATTTTTCATAGAGCTGTTTTTTTGTTTTGTTTTGTTTTTGAGTCAGGGTCTCACTGTGCTGCCCAGGCTGGAGTACAGTGTCATGATCATGGTTCACCACAGCCTCTGACCTCCTGGGCTCAGGTGATCCTTCCTCCTTAACCTTCTGAGTGACTGTGACTATGGGAACACGCCACAATGCCCAGATCATTTTTAAAAAATTGTATAGAGACGAAGTCTCGCTATGTTGTCCAGGCTGGTCTTGAACTCCTGGCTCAAGCAATCCTCTTGCCTTGGCTTCCCAAAGTGCTGGGATTACTACAGTTGTGAGCCGCACATCTGGCCCATAGAGCTGTTCTTGGTGCCCCATGTAGGGCCAGTGGCCCCTGCTTCTAAGAGGTGCAGTTCACTGGGAGCTATGGTGGCAATTGTCCTTTCGTGGGCTTTTGCCATGTCTGTTTTAGGTTTGAAACTGTGGACCCTTTAGGAGCTTGGTTGATGATATAACAATTCCATTATTTTAACAAAAACAAACTCTATTCCCATTTTTGAAGGTCTAAAAACATTCCCTCTGCTGTGATTTGAATGTATCCCCCAATCATGTATGAGAAAATTACCAATGCAATGGCATTGACAGGTGGTCTTGAGGGCTCTGACTGCATGAACAGATTAATGCCATTATTTCAGGAATGATTTTGTTATCATGAGAGTGAGTTCCTGATAAAAGGATGAGTTTGGCTGCCTTCTCTGTTCTTACTCATCCATGTGATGTCCTCCACCATGTTATGATGCATTTTTGTTCTTTATAAATTACCCAGTCTCAGGTATTCTGCTATAGCAGCACAAAATGGACTTAGATGCCCTCCATCCATCCCTCTACCAGCCAAAATCAGTTAAGTGTTCAGCTTTATTGCAGCCAGTGTCCTTTGGAGAAGACGTCTGTGAAAATTCCTTTTGAGTTTCCTGACAAGAGCTGTGTGAAACCCATTTAGATGGAAATCAGAAACATGGTCAGGCTTGTGAGTCCTCCTTTTAAAGAGTTCTCTCCCTGATCCTCAAACACTCTTCTCAAAAGCACTTTGTACATCATGTCATCTGTATGTTTTCTGATTGGTGCAATTACACAACCTTTTACTACCCACTGCCCACACGTGAGCTGACCCTTTCATGCTGTAAAGGGAGACCCAGAAGGCAGTGCTGCCAAGCTTTCTTATAGAAAACCATTTTTCTTCTTCTGAAATATGTGTGTTCTGAGAGCTTTAAAAAAATTCTTGAAGGCAGCTGCAGATTATATATGTAAAATCTCATGTACAAACTTTAAAAAAAAACCGGGGCCATGGAAAAATTCCTTTTTTTGTTTTTAACAAGATGGTAGTAGTAATGTCTTTTCATTTTTTTACCCAAAGAGTAGCAATTTCTAAATTGTTAGACATAGTGCTTCTTAGTTCCATATAACCCATTTCTTCATGATTATTTAAAGCCAGTGAAAAGTTGACATACTTCCCTGAGAAGTAGAAATGGGGAAGCTTAAAGAGGTTAAATGAGACAATTAAAGTCATTCTGAAGAGGTTTTTCTTCCCTCTTTTTTTATATTCCTTCTTTTCTACTTGCCCTATACTGGAAAGGCCACTGGGCTTGGGTATGTCCTTTCCAAAATGCAGTTCCCCTTCTTCATTGTCCAGATGATAAAGCTGCTGCCAGGGTTTAGCCCTCGAGGGCTGTAGACCTGAGGATAGTTATCCTTGCCCCTGGCCAGTGCTTTTCAGCCTTTCCACTTTCTGAGTGTTTGGGGAAGTTGATTGACTTTTTATAAGACCATGTGGAATGGACAGATTACATCCCCCATCTCCATCTCCAGTGAATACATGGGTTTGTCTCTGAAGTGTCATCTCAGTTCACCTCTCAGTGGATGAGAAGAGACCTGAGAACTTTCTTTCCTTTGGCCCTAAATTCCTGTCCTTATGGAGTTGCTCTATAGCAGCTTGGAGGAAAGCTGGAAATGAGAAATAGGCTTCCCACCGAAGCCTTCCAGTGTCTGGACACATTACAGTGGCCGTTGTTCAGGTGACAGAGGACACAGGGAAGGCGTTGCAGAGACAGGTTAAGTAACCTCCTAGACACATGGTGAGTCAGCAGCCGACACCCTCAGCCTCTGCCTCGGAGCTGCCCCTTCCCACCCCAGCTTCTGCGGGTCCCGCTCATTCTGATCTCAAGCTGCCCCTCATGCTTGCTTCTGGAGGCGCTGCTGTTGTTATCCTTGGCAGACACTGGCATATTTATTGTCAAGAATGTTGGTGGTCAGGGCTTCTCATTCTTCTCACCCGCTCTGGAGGTGAGTTGAGAGGTCTAGGCCCCAGGTGTGAGCTCCCCATGGCTACCGTTCTTGACTGTGTTCAGTTTGTCTTCCTCCTTGTTTTCATTGTCATTTCCTCATCATTAGCATGCTGTGTTTTTTGAGTAACTATGCATGAAGCCCCAGTGTCCAGAGCTGCCAGGCAGAGCTTCCAGAGGCTTCTGTCCGTCCCGAGAGGCAGGTCCAACATGTGAAAGTGACACAGCCAGACTAGGCCTTCATGCCAAGGGAAACGCCAACTTCAGGTGCCAGAGTGCACTGGGGAGGAGTCTCCTGGTTCCCTGGGGACCTGCGCAGGGGCTCATTCCTGACCTGCCCCGCTGGCCAAGCTTCCTTTGCTGAGCGCCCGGGCAAACAGTAATGTTGGTGTTGGAGCAGGATCAAAGCTCATTCCTTGCTAACCTGCAGCAATGAGCAGGTAAACAAATGGGAACCATAAAATAGAGACTAAAATGAAAGTTTGTCTTACTGTGATTAGCAACTGGCCCCTGTCCAGATTCCAGCTGCTCTGTGCGGAGGTCTGGTGTCTCATTCCAAGTGTCTTCTCGCAGCATCTGACCTGGGGCCTTGGGTAACAATACACCGGCGTTTGCCAAGGATAACAATAGCAACACCTCCAGGAACAAGGCATTGGGGGCAGCATGAGATCAGAGTGAGCAGCGCCCACAGCAGCTGGGGTGGGTGGGAGCGGCTACGAGGCCGAGGCTGCCAGTGTAAGCTGCTGACTCACCGCGTGTCTGGGAGGTTACTTAACCTGTCTCCGCAATGGCTTCCCTGTGGGTGAACCCTCTTTAGCATGCGGCATGCTGATCGGCCTGCCGGCATAAGAAGCATAAGCAAGGCTACATAAAAATCACAGGTGCCTCTCATTTTATGCATCCGATAGGAGTGGGTCCAATTTCTGAATGGGTCAGGAGATGCCAGCCCTCAAGCTGTGCCCCTAGCTGGATGGGTTTGAGAAGTTACAGCAGTCCTGGACCTTACTGAAAGGAGAGGCTTGGAGTGGATGAGTTCGTAAGGTCTTTCCCAGCCTGGTTCTTCTGTTTTATTATCCAGCATGTTGGAGTGTAGCCCTAAAAGTGGCTACCTAGGTGGTGTGGCTTGAGGAATAAAGAGACTGCCCGTGGTCTCAAATGTTTTTTCTTCCTAGCCCCACTGGGTTGCCATTGCATCCCTTCCCATTGGCCAGTGAGGGCTGGGACCCCGTCACTGGAATGCACATGTGTTATGAGGTAGGGTTGTTACAACTAGTTCCTATGATCATAAATCCCCAGTCAGATTAGCTCTCATGATTCTAGAGAATTAGGTCCAAGGAAGTGAGGACATTGAGGCTGAAGAACAGGAGAGATGCTGGACTCTTTGAGAGGCTGAGGTGGGGGTGTTGCTTGAGGCCAGCCGGGGCAGCATAGTGAGATCCTGTTTCTAAAAAAAAAAAAATTAAGTGTGGTGATGTGTGTCTGTAATTGTAGCTACTTGGGAGGTCACTTGTGCCCAGGAGTTCAAGTCAGGAGGATCACTTGTGCCCAGGAGTTCAAGACTGCTGTGAGCTACAAGAGCCTGAGAGAGTCCTGGATCTGGTTGGCCCTGGACACTAAAAACAAACTTCACCTCCTGGGAACCCAGTAAGAAACCTCCTTTGACATTCTGAAGCATCCTGAAATGTTGATAATAACCGAACAAAGATCTGTTTTAAAAGGGTGCATTTTTCTCTGCTGAGTTTTCTTGAAGTGTGGTGCAGCTGGGAGGTACAGAGTGGTGGGGTGGGATGCTGTGTATTTATCTGAAGGGCGAAGGCATGCACCTCCTACTGCCATTTTGGTGGGATAGAGCCTGATGATCCAGGCAAGAAGTGAAGGTAACAGAACACTGGTCGAACTGACTTGTGGGAAATTGGACTCTCCCAGTAGGCCTACTCTTTCCTGCACTTTGTGGGGCTTCAGCAAAAGCTCGGCCCGCAGAACCAGGAAGCCCTGCAGGTACATCTGCAGCATTCTTGGGCCTCTTTGCCCAGTGAAGAGCACAGTGTAATTCAGTCCAGTGTGGGGATCAGATGTGGCGTGTGGCCAGGGCCTGGCACAGGTGCTTGGAGGGTTGTCTCAGCTTTTCTGCTGACTTACTGTGTGGCCTAAGGCAGGTCACTTACCAGCTTTGGGATTCAGGAAACTAAGAAGAGAAGTGAGCATGTTGGACTCTCTATAAGGACCTGGAAGGAATAACCAGTAAGAACACGTTGACACCTGGTAAACATAATGTTTAACTGTATGCCTTTCAGTGAGGCTTTTGAGGTTGTGTACTAGTTTGCTGTCAGTCCTCATATCAGCTGGTGGAATTTCCTTCCTTTGAATGGCAGGAAGAGGGATGTTCTTCCTACACATCTGTTCCCTTCTGCCAAGTGTAAATGTCATGTTGGCATCTGAGTCTTAATCATATTGCTGTCCCCTTGTACTGGACCTGGATGGGGTAGGCGCTCAACTAAACCACACAGACCCAAGCTCCTGACTGCAGATACATGTCACTCAGTTCATGGACTTCAGCCGCAACATCTTTGTTATTAGACTATTAGCTCAGTAGTCTTGTTGTCTCCTATTTTTCTTATATTCTCCATAGCTCCTAGCCCAGGACTGTGACTGTAGCCCTTCACAGATGCTTACTGATGACTGAGTGGCTAACGGACGCAGTCTCAGATGTCAACCCTTGTATTGCTCAATGGCTTTTTACATGCAAAGTCCAGAATCTGAATCGAGTGGCTTCTGGATCCAACATTCATCTCTCTCCACAGCGGTTTGCCTCCATGCTCCTTTGGTCACTGATGTGTTGTCAACATTTTTCAAATATCCTGTCTGCACTGGGGCATGAAATACACCAGGTGGGGCTCATTATTGCCACTGATTCCCATGCTGACAGACAGATTGGGCATGTCTTTGCATTTGTCTTTGGAGAGCCTCATTTTCTTCTTAGGTGATACATACACCAAATGCACAGGAATCATTATTGTAATGCACATAGGAGACAGCCACCTCTCAAAGCGACTCTGGCCAATTGAAGAAAAGCCCAGAGGCTGCTAATTTTGATTACTTGTAATTTTGCTTTGTATACAGTTTTATCTCCTCAGTGAGAGCTGCTTCTTGACTTCCTTGCTGACTTTTGAGAGACATTGGAAGACATGAGGAGAGTCTTTTAAACATCAGCTTGTGCTTCACTTTTTAATTTCTTTTCCAGGTAGAGTCTCCAGTGAGGGAATGATTTCCTGATGGGACCTCTCAAGAGGATGGAATTTTTAGAAGGATGAAAAACATTTCACAGAGCAGGATGTACTTGTACCCTGGACACCAGTGTTTAGTGTTCAGTTAGGAAGATAACTTCATTTTCATTGTTCATATATATGCATGTTAAAGTACTTAGAACCGTACCTCGCACATAATAAAAACTCTGTAAGTATTCATTGTTCTGGTTATTATCACTGCCATCCTCTACTTGTATTCACTGATTCATGGCAGGCTGCAAACAAGGAGTGCCATGACAAACATTCATGGGGCGGAGGACCCCTCATGAGTGGTGTAGAGTGGATTGCTGCCACCCTCTGCAAGTGCCCCTTCGTCTGACCTGCTATTTTTGCTGAACCGTTGTATTCCTTTACCTAGGAGCTCATATCCAGTTGCTTGTGCTACTCTGAAGGGAAGGCAGAGGGCTTGTATCTGAAGTCGTACCTCTGTCATGTAGCTATCTCAAGCTCTAGATTTGGGTTTTGGCATTTCTCTCCTCACTCGATAGTCATAATGTTAACATGGTTGATGAACTGACATGCTCTAGTGAACAGTTCTGAGTATCCGTCATGGACGTTCCAAAGAGATCCACAGATATGTCTCACACACATTGATTGAATACTTAGTAAGTGCAAGGCATTGAGGTTGGTGCTGGGGAGAGAAAGATGAAAGGCAACCTGCTGCTGATTTCATTTGCATCCGGCCCTTAGGACTTGAGTTAATTGGTCTAGGAGCTTACAGACCTTATTAGGCTTCCCGGACCCCTCGGGAGACATGAGACTTGTAAGACCCATTTCTCAAAAAAAGTGTAAGATTTGTCTTGGAGGATTCTTTTCCTCAAGTGAAGCATCAGTCCTTTAACCGGTCTGGGTGATACCAAAAATTTTATTTTTGAAAAAAAGAGAAGCACAATTAGTTAACAGATATCAAAGAGCTAAATGACTGGCTTGGCCAATTGAAAGAACTGACTAGTTCTTTTGTCATCTTGTAGTCAGTCTGCATGTGTCTGCTCAGCTTTCTTATACTGCGGCTTTTCCCTCAGGATCATCATCAGTTTTTTCCAGTATTTAGATGATTAAACTCACAGATGGCAGCTTCTAAATCATTATGCCACTGATTAAAGAATTGTCAGGCAGATCTATTTCTCTAAATACAAACACATGCAAAACTGAGATTTTGACCAAAACTTTGCTAGACACAATAGTGTATTGTTTTCTCTTCAAAATGTATTCCACTGTAGGTTTGTATTAAAAAACAGCAGTGCCTGGCATATATATGGTGTCAATCTCCAAAGAATTCTAAACTCTTTTTAAGAAGACATTTTTAGGATAAATGGCATTTTAAAAAGATACACTGTCTCTCCATTTTTTTTTCTTTCCCTTTCTTCCTTCTTGACAGCATCCTCAGATGTGAAAATATATGTCCAGCCCTACATTGCATAGAGTAAGTGCTCACTAATTCTGATTATCTTTATCAGTAACTTTTTTTTTTTTTTTTTTGAGTTGGGGTCTCACTCTGTTACCCAAACTAGAATGCAGTAACCGCGGCAGCCTCGACCTGCTGGGCTCTGGCAATCCTTCCGCCTTAGCCTTCCAAGTAGCTGGAACTACAGGTGCACGCTACCATGCCCGGCTAATTTTTGATTTATTGTAGAGATGAGGTCTCGCCAAGTTGCCCAGGCGGGTCTCGAACCTGCGGGCCCAGGCAATCCACTCACCTCGGCCTCCCAAAGCTCTGGGATTACAGGCTGAGACACCGAGCCCAGCTATCAGTAACTCTTAACAGATGTGTTAGACACACATGGGTCTTGCCTTACATGACTGCATCTTTGTTTTCTTTGGGGGCAAGTAGAGAACTAGAGTTCATTGTGTTCTCTCTTCACAGTTAACTGTTAACACTATTTGAGTGTTTTTCAAAGGAAATGGAAACTACTGGTTTTGGTCTCATGCCAGCTAGTTCTAGATTATTTTCTTAAAAAAAAAAAAATCCTATCTAACTGGGTGAGGTGGCCCACGCCTATAATCCTAGCAATTTGGGACGTCAAAGTGGGAAGATCACTTGAGCCCAGGAGTTCAAGACCAGCCCCGGCAACATAGTGAGACCTTATCTCTACGGGGAGGGGGGGGGGACAAAATAAATAAATAAATAAATAAAAATGTTAAAACCGTATCATTATTCACAGATATAATTACTTACACAGACCCCTGCTCTACCCCCTCCCCCAATAAAATTTAGCAAAATAATTTGTCAAGGTTACTGGATATGAAACCAATATAAAAAAAATTAAATTGTATTTACATCACTAACAGTTTGAAAATGGAAAGGTGCCAGAAATAAATCTAGCAAAAGATGCACTAAACTGTCATGGAGAAATTTATTAAAAAATTTTTTAAAGCATTAAGAATTCTTGAGCCAGGCTCGGTGGCTCAGCCTGTAATCCCGCGCCTTTGGGAGGCTGAGGTGAGTGAATTGCCTGAGCCCGCGGGTTCGAGACCCGCCTGGGCAGCAAGACCTCATCTCTACAATAAATCAAAAAATCAGCTGGGCGTGGTGGCGCATGCCTGTAATTCCGGCTACTTGGAAGGCTGAGGCGGAAGGATCGCCGGAGCCCAGCAGGCCGAGGCTGCGGTGCCCGGGAGCGGCCACTGCACTCCAGTCTGGGCGACAGCGTGAGACTCCAACTCAAAAAAAAAAAAATAAGAATTCTAAATACTATAAGAAAGGGATTGGCAGCCGGGCTTGGTGGCTCAGCCTGTAATCCCATCGCTTTGGGAGGCCAGATGAGTGGATTGCCTGAGCCCATGGGCTCGAGCCCTGGGCAACTTGGGTGAGACCTTATCTCTACAATAAATAAAAAATTAGCCGGGCGTGGTAGTGCATGCCTGTAGTTCCAGCTACTTGGAAGGCTGAGGTGGAAGGATCACTGGAACCCAGTAGGTCGAGGCTGCAGTGGCCAGGAGCGGCCACTGCACTCCAGTCTGGGTGACACAGTGAGACTCCAACTCAAAAAAAAAAGAAAGGGATTGGCAGTAGTGGGAAACTGCCAGGGGAGTGGGGGCAGGATTGGCATTTGAGGTAAACTGCCAGGGGATTGAGGGGCACACCTCATCAACAAGGGTACCTGCATAATGAACATATATATACCTAACCCTGAATTGTAAAATAAAGAAAATCTTTAAAATAAAGAAAAAGAAAAAAGAATTCCAACTAAATGGAGAGTGTACCATGTTCATGATGGGATGACTCAGAATAGTAAAATGTCAAGTCTCCACAAAATGATCTAAAGATTCAGTACAATTTCCATCAAAGGTACAACTGGATTTGGGAGGAGAGGGATTTAACATGCTGATTCTCAAATTTATATGAGAGAAAAAATAAAGAGACTTACTATAAAACAATAAATAGTTATAGCAGTGTGGTATTAACACAGGGAGAAACAAATAGACCAATGCAAAAAATAGAGAACTAGAAACAGAACCCTACATAAGGAAACTTGGTTTATGTTAGATTGGCATTGTAGACAAGTAGAAGGAAGAAAGATTATTCAATAAATAGTGCTGAAACAACTTGAAAATCATATTTTCAAGAGGGTTGCAATGAAGTCAAATTTCAGCCTACACCATATACAAAAAGTTATTAAAAGTAGATTAGCAAATCCTAAACAGTTTAGGAAAGAATATAAGAAAATATTTTTATGACCTTGATGTAGGAAATGACTTTTTGACGTATAAACAAAAAGTATAAACCATAAACTAAAAAGATTGACAAATTTGACTATTTTTTTTTTTTTTTTGAGTTGAAGTCTCACTCTGTTGCCCAGACTGGAGTGCAGTGGCCACTCCCAGCCACTGCAGCCTTGACCTGCTGGGCTCCAGCGATCCTTCTGCCTCAGCTTTCCAAGTAGCCGGAATTACAGGCATGTGCTACCATGCCTGGCTAATTTTTTGATTTATTGTAGAGATGAGATCTCGCCAAGTTGTCCAGGCGGGTCTCGAACCCGCGG